>NW_023628673.1:0-2148 GCF_014905685.2 Nematolebias whitei | reverse complement strand
TTGAACAAAGCATGTCCAGACGCCCACGAGCGTGGGACACTGATCTACGTGGACGACATCCTTTTGAGGCAGCCAACACTGGACTCTCATTTGGCTGAGATCGACCACGTCCTAGATCAGCTAACAACTGCTGGTGCTAAAATCTCACTGTCAAAGTGCCAGTGGTACAGAACCAAGGTGGACTACGTTGGCCTCCTAGTAGGTCCGGACGGAGTACAACCACAATTGACTCGCACCCAAGGCCTAGACAACCTCAAAGTCCCCACCAATCTCAAAGAACTACAGAGTTTTCTGGGAGTGTGTAATTACTCACGCCAGTTCATAGAGCATTATGCGGACCTCGCAAAGCCACTGACTGAACTCTTAAAGAAAGACGTCCCATTTGTCTGGACTGATACACAGCAACAGGCAATGAACACTCTTAAAGACAGGCTCAAGTTAGCCCCATGTCTAGTCTACCCAGACTACAACAAAGAGTTTTACTTGGAAGTGGGCTTCTCAACTCACTGCATAAGTGCAGGTCTGTACCAAATACACGACAAAGACAAGCGTGTTGTGGCCTACGCCAGCAAAACAATGGCAGGCCCTGAACTAAGGTATTCAGACTGTGAGAAGGCTCTACTGACCACTGTGTGGGCAGTGAAACATTTCTCCTGCTATATTGGTGGACAGAGGATTATTGTTGAAACACAACACCAGCCTGTAACGTTTCTAAACAGCCAACGCATCAGAGATGGTGTGGTGACAAACTCACGTGTAGCCACATGGCTTATGGCACTTCAGAGTTTTAACCTAGACATCTGCTACGGTCAAAATAAGAAGTCACACTTGGGCACTGATTTGGCAATCTGCCAAGAATGTACACAGGATGTACCAGCCACCCAACAGCCGGTTGTGAGTATACCCTCAGTAGCTGAGGACCCAAATCACCACTTCTTTGATAGCAATATCTGTAAAGATATGGCGACATTGTACGTGGATAGATGCTCATTCCACCACGAGAAAATCTGCAAAGCAGGTGTTGGAGGAGTCCTCCTCCAAGACCAAGAACAGGTCACATTTGGCTATAAATTAGGCTCTCAGTCTTCTCAGTACGCTGAGATAGCTGGAATCCTAATAGGCCTACGGATGGCAGTGGAACGCTCCATCCAGACGCTAGTAATCTGCACTGACTCTAACTATGCTCGACTTAGTTTCTTGTGTCATCTCGCTCTGTGGAAACAGAACGGTTTTCTCACAAGCAACAAAAAGGTGGTCAAACACAAAGAGCTTTTCATGACATATGATCACTTGGTGACATCACATGATCTACAGATCTTCTGGAAGAAAGTTCCAGGACATTCCAGAGTCCCAGGCGATGACAAGCACTACAATGACCTTGCAGACTCCCTAGCCAAGGGAGGAGCCGTTGACGGGCCCACGTGGTCCTTTGACCCCTCCTGGCTACTCAACACTCAGTCGACACAACCTACAGCTGAGGTAATGGCAGTCACACGTGCACAAGCTGCAGCTAAACCTGCTGATAACACAGTTTCTGTACGCCCAATACTGACTGACCCAGACATCATCCAACTTCAGAAGTTGGATCCTGCAATTAACTCGATGATACTGTATCTGACTGACCCAGACAAATACACTCCATCGAAAGGCGAACTGGATTCCAATCCAGACCTTAAAGTCCTCTTTCAGCTGCGCAAACAGTTAAAACTACTTAAGGGCATCCTAACTTTTGCTCATGGACGGACGTCCTCACCCGTGTTCGTGGTCCCCCATGACCACAGGGGGGTGATGTTAGTTCATGCACATGACCTTCCGTCCGCAGGACACAAGGGTGACAATGCCACGCTGAAAGCATTAAAACAGATTGCTATTTGCCTGGAATGAAGAAGGATGTCAAAGACTACATAAAAGGGTGCCTGGTCTGTGGGCAGTTTCAGCCATCTAGACCACTCCACAGGGCACCACTGCATAGTAGAGGCATTGCATTTCCATGGTCGGACCTCCAGATTGACTGGGTTGGACCACTCACTAAGAGCTCTAGAGGAAATAAATATTTTCTCACGGTAACCTGCGCGTTTACCAAATGGGTAGAATGTCTACCAGCCCCTAATGACACAGCACAAACTACTGCTATGTTATTAATGAATC
>NW_023628672.1:0-2148 GCF_014905685.2 Nematolebias whitei | reverse complement strand
TGTGAATAACACATCAAACATTTCTCTGTGTATTTATTTATTTTTTAACTGTAAGTTTTTTTTATTCATTAGGACTGACAAGTAGCAGGAGTTCAGACACATCAGCAGTTGTGCATGCGCTCTGTAGATCTGTAGACACTGTGCATAACTTGCACTGTCTGCAGGTCATTTATTTATTCTGTTAAATAAATGATTGTTTCTGTTTCAGGGGGTCTGAAAGGAAGGGAGAGGGGGTGATTTTCAATGCACACCACAATATTTGGAGAGGAGGAGGAAAGAACAAACTTCCCTGCGTGAATGTGACCATCTGTCCCTCTGTGCTCATCCTCCCCGCCTCCTCCAGAGGCTCCTCTCCTGCTCCTCAGAAGGAGCGTGTGAGCGAGCTGGTGCGCCGCGCATGCTGCAGCTGGAACATCCACTCCACAGACTGTTCCGCCAGGCTAAGGGCAACGTCTCCTCTCATTGTCCTTCCATCCATCCATTATCTTTACCCGCTTATTCCATTTTCGGCCACGGGGGTCGCTGGTGCCCATGTCCAGCAATCAGTGTACGAGGGGTGGGGTACAATCTGGACAGGTCGCAAGTCCATCACAGGGCCACATAGAAACATACGAGACAAACAACCATTCACTCTGTCACTCACACCTAGGGACAATTTAGAGTTACCAATCAGCCTAACATGCATGTTTTTGGTCTGTGGGAAGAAACCGGAGTACCCGGAGGAAACCCACGCATGCACGGAGAGAACATACAAACTCCACCTAGAAAGGCCCCTGGACCGGGGTTTGAACCAAGTCCTCTCATTGTATTTTTAATAAATAATCAAAATAAAAATGTGCCATGACTTTGGACGTTTAGGGGCGGGTATTTGAGTTGCTGATCTGAGGAAAAGTTACCGGAACACAGCCTGTCAAATTAGGAGAGTTCACGGATCTTGTTCCGGCAGGATCCGGCTCAACTTAAGCCCTGGTGCAGCCCCCACTGCAGGAGAAACTTCCACCTGCAGCTCGTCCTTCCTCCTCTGTCAATCTGTTCTGCAGTGGAGAAGTGAAGCTTCCAGTATACTGCCGTGTGTGTCCGTTCACACGTACGTACGTGTGTACTGTACACAGAGGGTTCAGACTTCGTACTCCAGCGTACACCCCGAGCAGCTGCAGAGCAGCTTCACAGACAAGGGGCGTTTACGTTCGGGACAAATTGAGGTCGCCGATTGGTCATTTGCTGACACGCCTATTGGATTGATTGACTGGTTGGGAAAAAAAAAAAAGAGCGCTGGCAGCCTCCGCCACAGCGGTGTTCTGTGTTTATATGTTGTTAATAAAAAGATCTAAAAAATATTAAAAAAAAACCAGGGAGCACTAGCTCTGCAGCCCACACATCAGACCAGCCCACCAGGAAATCTCCAGACCCTCCCACAGTCATGCTGGACCTGAGTTTAATTTGCTTGTGACAAATTCCTTCATTTCTCACCATTTCAGTCATGGCATCAACAGAGGAGTAAGAGATCACTGCCTCTTGGCAAAAAAAACAAAAGAAAAAGCCAGATCAGGGATGAAGAAGGGGAATTTAATTCATTGGTGTCGCATACAAAACAGTCCGTCGCCGGGCAGTTTATTGGGCGACACCGCGTACGCGGTCGTAAAAATTGAGCTTTGCACGTACATGCCCAGGGAGGTACGCTCGTACCTCTGCGTATGGACGTGCGTACCTCTGCATATGGACGTACGCAGAAGTATACTGGGGGCTTGAGCGTGGCCGAGAGGAGGCAGAGAGCTGAGTTCATGACATCCTGTGCTCTTTTAGAGCGTTTAGAAACATTGTTTAGAATATTGCAAGATTGTATATATATAATTATATATACAACTGGGTCCTAGACTTTTTAACAAACAGACCACAGTTAGTGAGGATCCACAACCTCTCCTCCTCCACCATAACCCTCAGCACTGGCTCTCCTCAGGGATGTGTGTTGAGCACCCTCCTGTTTACTCTGCTCACGTATGATTGTGCAGCTACCCATCCAGGCTGTCATATTGTAAAGTTTGCAGATGATACAGCGGTGGTGGGATGCATCACAAACAATGATGAGTCCAGCTACAGGCAAGAGGTGGAACACCTGGAGAGCTGGTGCAAAGAGAATAACCTTCACAT
>NW_023628671.1:0-2148 GCF_014905685.2 Nematolebias whitei | reverse complement strand
TAAAAACAAGGCGTTATTGGCAGATTGTGTTAACCACAGGCATATTATGTATAAAAACAAGGCGTTATTGGCAGATTGTGTTAACCACAGGCATATTATGTATAAAAACAAGGCGTTATTGGCAGATTGTGTTAACCACAGGCATATTATGTCTATGGTGTTAACCGGTTCGACATTAGCGGCGTCTCAGGTTCAACACTGGCGGCGTCTCGGTTCGACATCGCTCCAGTATACTGCCGCGGCGTCTCCATAACTTCTTTTTTCGACTCTCTTAACACAGAACTTCCAGTTACATTTCAAAATAAGAGCAACATAACTGGGTAGTGGGGAGAGCTAAATGTTAGTTTTTTTTTTAATACCTAGCCATAACATTAAAAAAACAAATTCCATTTTGGTTGTTGAAAAATGTGAACAAAGTTACAATCGATTCATAAAGAAAGAAAAATATTAATGATACTTAAACTGGCCTTGGGACAAAGGAGGTTTCCTTTAACTTCACATTTTCTTGTTCAACCTGCAGTCACTGCAGATGAGTGATTCTCAGGTTCTGTAAGATTTCTGCAACTGGAGCAGGTATTTCTGTTTACTGGTTAACTTCCTCAGCTGTCTCACATTTTACAGGTCAACCCTACTCCATGTTTCAGTAGAAAACAAGCACATTTAGGAGTCAGTACATAACCAGACTTTTGGTCCTCACACCTGTACCCAGTTGCTCATGCTGCATGATGAGATCAGATTATCCATATTTTAGAAATTACATTTAGCTTAGTCGACAAAACAATACAAATGAAGACCGTCTTAAAAAAACTCTTGGTTTTGCAGTAAGCAGCCTGATTTCAAACTGACATCTTGGCCAAAGGTAAAATAAAAATCTTTGTGTTCTCAGAAAAGTTGTTTCAGGACCTCCAATAAACTTATGTACACATCAAAGCACACAAGACAGATTCAGGAATTCTTTGTTTTCCAGATTTCACATTTGTTATTACCTTAAAACATACTCGGACAACATTTGATGCATCATTGATTTTTTTATTGTGTTTATTGGAACATCCATTTTTAGAAGTCATCATAGCATCTGTTGGAAACACAGAACATAGCACAGTTAGGGTGTTGCTAGTTGTTACTTAATCCTGGATTGGATTTTAAAGTTAATTTTGATATTTTTTTCACAAGGAAAAAAAAGTTGATTTCCTAAAGTTTAACTATAAATGAAGGAATTTGTGCATTCAGGTAATTGAAAATTAAGTAATTTCTCTAACATCTAACCCATTTTAGCCACTGAGCCATACCCAACACCCATAATCTATTCTTGAATGAATTATTGACTATTATTGACAAATTACAGACTTTTTATTGAATAAGTTATTACTCATTATTGAATCATTGGCAAATTACACTCATGTTCATGTTAACTCACGTTGCAACAAGGTCAGCAACTTTTGACTATTACTATGAACTATGTTAAACTTTGGAGGTGATTTATTTTGAAAGTCAACATCAGATGTTGGTCAACATTGTTGAGCAACATCTTGGGGTCTTCTAGAGTCAACCTGAAGTGAGAGTGGTCCCTGACATGGCAGAAAGACATAGATATAATTAACAGCTTTTATTTATTTATTTTTCAGCTAATAACTTTTATTTATTTGTTTTTCATATTTTTCAGTTATACACAGCTTTTAAATATTTATTTTTCAAGTATTAAGAACTTTTATTTTCAGCTTTTATTTTGAAAAGCAACACCCAGTTGTTGTAAACGTGCACAGTGAGAGCTGCTGTGGAGGCTCACTTTACCTCAATGCGTTACGACAACAACGAGAGAACGGTCGAAACTATCGTGACCTACAATAAACGTACTTCAATAAAATGCATAAGTGAAAACATAACATACTTTATAAGTACAATAAATCATATTTCTTTGTCAAACATTGCAAAGAAACGTTACCTCATCAATAATCCTCGTGACTTTGAGGGTTACCCACAGCCAATCAGTGTTCGCCGCCGACAAACGCCTATTAAATTCTGTTAGCCAATCAGTGTTCGCCGCCCATAAACGCCTATTTGCCAGAAACGCCCACTTTTGGTCTGCAGAGACCCCCTTCTCGTCTCTTCTGCAAAGTGGGTGCAGTGCCCACCTTTAACCACTAAGGT
>NW_023628670.1:0-2149 GCF_014905685.2 Nematolebias whitei | reverse complement strand
ATTCTGAGTTGCCTTCTTTGCCATCTTATCTGCCATCTCGTTTCCTTCAATCCCAATGTGCGCTGGTACCCATAAAAATGTCACTGTTAAACCCATCCTTTGTGTTCTGAATAATGTGTGGTATATTTCTAATAAAATGTCTGGCCTACTGTCTGTATGATTGTGCTTTAAACTGAGTAATGTGGAACTTGAATCCGAACAGATTATTGTTTTTAATGGTTTTACTTCCTCCACCCACTGCACTGCTAATAACACTGCTAACATCTCTCCTGCATATACGGATAAGTCGTTGGTGATTCGTTTTCCTATTTTTATTTGAAATTCCGGTACTATAAAAGCTATTCCTATTTTTTCATTTGTTTTTGATGCATCTGTATATATTTGAATGTACTGGTAATAATTGTTTATATAAGTCTGTACTGTGTGTGAATCTATGATGTATGTCCTGTCCTTTTTCCTTTCCATTAGTGTCATGTCGACTGTTGCTGTTGGTAATATCCAGGGTGGTAAAACTGATAGTGGTAAATGTGGACTTATTTCTAAATTATGTATTTGAACTTCTTCTGTTTTCTTTCTTATGATCCATCCAAAACTTCTTGTTTGTTTTTTCTCTTTTTCCCAGCATGGGTTTAGTGTATCGAGTGTTGGATGATCCGGGTTATTGCTTTGTAAGTTTATCCAGTAATTTATTGCTAGTTGTGTTCTTCTTAGATCTAAAGGCATCTCTCCCATTTCTACTTCTAGCGCTGTTGTTGGTGTAGTTTTGAATGCTCCTGTGCAGATTCTTAACGCCTGATGTTGTATTGTATCTAATTTTTCCAGATGAGTTTTTGCTGCTGATCCATAAATGATGCTTCCATAATCAATGTTTGATCTGATTAATCCGGTGTATATTTGTTTTAAAGCTCCTCTATCTGCTCCCCAGTCACTGCCAGCCAAACATCTCATAATGTTTAATATTTTCTTACATTTATCGATAATTTTCTGTATATGTATCTTCCATATTATTTTTTCATCAAACCATACTCCTAAAAACTTTACACTTTTTACTTGTTCTAATTCTTGATTATATAATTTTAATTTTATTTCCTCTCTTATTCTTTTCTGTGTAAACACCATAACTTTTGTTTTTTCTATTGAGAACTTAAATCCCCATTGAAATGCCCATTTTTCTATTCTAATTATCATATCTTGTATTTTTTTAATAACAAATTCTGTATTTCTACCTCTTTTCCATATGGCTCCATCGTCCGCAAATAATGAACATCCCATTTCTTTCTCAATGTCTGTAAATATATCATTTATCATTATGGAAAACAATAACGGACTTAATATGCTTCCTTGTGGCGTCCCATTTTCTACTGTAAATTTTCTTGATAGTTCTTGCCCAATTCTCACTTCTATTGTTCTGTCTGATAAAAAGTTTTGAACCCAGTTAAACATCTTTCCATTGATCCCCATTTGACATAATTTAATTAATAACCCTTCTACCCACATCATATCATATGCCTTCTCTAGATCAAAAAATACAGCGACTACACTTTCTTTGTTGATTTGTGCTTTTCTGACTTCATGCTCTAAGCAAATTGTTGGGTCATTAGTATTCCTCCCCTTTCTAAACCCACTCTGATATTTAGATATATACCCTTTGATATTTAAATAATAAGTTAATCTATTATTAATCATTTTTTCCATTATTTTACACATATTTAATGTTAAAGCAATGGGTCTATAATTTTCTGGGTTTGTATTGTCTTTTCCTGGTTTGGCTATTGGAACTATGATCGCCTCCTTCCAGCTCTCTGGCAGCTCCCCTTCCTCCCAGATTTTATTGTAAAATTCTAATATTGTATCTTTTGATGTTTCACTGAGATGTTCTATCATTGTGTACCAAATGTTATCTTTACCAGGTGCTGTATTCTTTGTTTTCCTTAGTGCATAGTTCAGTTCTGTTTTAGTAAACGGTTCATTCAATAAATTATTTGTTTCTTCAGTATTTTGTTGTAAATCTTTGTATTTTAGTTTTGTGGCTTCCTGACCTTTCCTTCCTTCTTCATTCATGTTACTAGAACTATGAATTTTACTAAATGTTTCTGCTAATATTTCAGCTTTCTCGTCATCTTTTGTAATAGTTTTGTTACTTATTTTT
>NW_023628669.1:0-2149 GCF_014905685.2 Nematolebias whitei | reverse complement strand
GTTGACACATTAAATCTCTGCCCAGTAAATTTATAGGACACATTTTAGACACCAGAAACGAGTGCATAAATTCATGACCTCCCTGTGTGTAACACAGCAGGGGTGAAGATAAATTTTCCTTCACTGTGGTACCGGATGCTGAGATTGAGAAAACGTAGCACCCAGTTAGTTGTGATGGGGCAGGAAAACTTTTTTCTCTAATTATAGAGTGAGTCGCCTCAGAATCCACCATAAAGGGGATGTCTGTGTTCTGTATTTTAAAAGTTAACATTGGCAGCTGTTTGTACGCTAAAGATTGCAGATGGGCATACAGTAAGTTCCACCCAACCCCAGTGCAGAGTTTGTGTGTGTATGTGCTGGAGTGTTTTTGAGTGCTGGCTGGTTACACATTTGTGTTTGTGGATCAGTAGCAAACGGCCCCTTTACAGAATCAGCAGGGTGTAGCAGTGTGTGTGTGTGAGAAATTTAATCTCCCTTTTCAGGCATGCTGGTGGAAGAATCCTGCTGGCCTGCACCCAGGATCCTCACCCCCAGTCAGTCCCCTTGATGGTGCCCCGGAGGTCCTCCTTTTGATGGGTTTGGACACTCATTTTTCCAGTGGCCCATATTGCCGCAGTTGTGACATGCTTCGTCTTGTCTATTCTGCCATGGACGTCCCCATCCTCTTCCTCTGCCCCTGAGGCTGCCTCTCCCCCCTCTGTTGTAGTGTGGAGGGATTCCAGATTCCTTATTCTGAGCAGACACAGCTGAAAACACAGTGAGAGTGGCTTTGTGCAGCTCTGCTTCTCTCTTAGCAGTCTTCTTCTGACTCTAGTCCTGGACAACCTTCTGAGCATGTCTGATGTGACGTTTCAGCTCATTCAGGCGCGTCTCATGTTTCATGCCAACATAGGAGCGACGTGTTTGAGCAGCAATTTCTGGCTTCAGCCCATCCATGATGTAGCTGCAGAGAAGTCTCTCCCAAGCATCTGCTGTGGGGCCCGCGACTCCCTCGGGACGTTTGAGACCGGAGTGCTTATTAAAAACATCGTCTAAACGGTGCATAAAGTCATCAACCGTCTCAGAGGGTCTCTGTGTGACTGCTTTTAAGGCGCTAGTGTCCATCTTCATTGGAAACTTGGTTTTTATTCTGTCACACAGGCCATTTATAACGTCTTTGTATTTTGCATGGACTACGTGGTTGTAATCAAGGTTTGTTAGGCGAAGGTGGGGTTCTGGGAGAGGACTCACCATAGCCAGGTCGCAGGCTTTTATCTTTTTGGCCAAGACGCAGCGTACTTCTGCACCAGTGGGACGCCTCTCTTGGCAGAAAGCCTGAAGCTCTGTGACAAACTTCGCCCTGTCCCCATCGGGATCTGGCAGTAAATCTGTGGCGTTTTTGACATCTTCACCAGTCCATTGTCTGTAGACCAGGGCTGCGCCTTCGGCTCCCATAACTTCAATCATGGGACAGGAGGTGTCGCTACTAGGGTACTCATCTTTCTGACCCTGGGTGACACTGCGGGTGACCACTCCAGTGGGTCCATCAGACGTTGTTAGATCAGGATGGGCAGGATGGGGTGAGGCTGTTCCCTCCGTGCTCCTGGATACAATGGCTGTTGTGGGTCGGACTGGAGGGCAGGAATCCAAATCTGGGTCAGTCAGCACCAGCACCTGTAAATTTGGATAGAGAGGATGAACGTGGAAAGAAGGTGAAATATCTCCAGTGTACAGGTGTGGAACACCTCTCATCCCTTTGTTCTCTTTTCCTACAGAAGCGTTATCAGTTCGACCTGCCACAACCTTTTCTGTATCTTGACAACCTCCTAATTCTTTCATTACAGCCTTTTTTTTCCTCTTTTTTCTGCTTCAGTTTTCCAGAGATGCAAGCATCTTCTGTGAGTCTTAATGGCTTCCAGATGTTTGACCTTAATATTTTTCTTCTTAGTCCTTTCTGCCCACTTTTTCTCCACATTCTGTGAAAGTATTTTTTTTTATTTGATTTACGCTCAGTCTCCCTCCCTCTGGAAAACCATGCTCTTTAACCAACTCATTCACACAGTTTAAACTGTCTGGTCCATATTTACGTGACATATCTTTACAGATGGGGCTGTCAGGAGGTGCATCAGAGTTTCGGCTGGGTCCGGACCCCATTTTTCTCAAGTAAAGC
>NW_023628668.1:0-2149 GCF_014905685.2 Nematolebias whitei | reverse complement strand
GAATTCTGCCACCTAAGTGTACTGGGGAAAAAGCTGAGAAACCCGGAGAGTGCTGTTCTGGTGCCGACATAAACAAACCCCCTCACCCATCTTTTTCTCCCACTAAACTTCATCTTCCATCTTTAAAACTCTTCTATCAAGTAGAAATCACTCCAGATATTTTAGAAATGTCTGTGTAAATTCTCATCCACCGCCGTGTGGATAATCAATCACTTGTATAGCTCGCTAAAATTAGCCATGTTGTTATTTTTCAATGTGCCAAATTAATGTAAATGTTTGATGTTAAACTTTGATTCTGTAAATAAATGACCACATTCATTTTGATGGGTCGAAGATAAATAACGTCTCACGATACATTTTATTAAATTCAATGCACGTTATATACAGTCCAGAAAAATGAAAGAACCCGTTTAATTTATGAATATATCATGCATATGTTCATCTACATGAAACAAACCCAAAGCAAATTCTAATATAATTTAATTTATATATCAAGTGGAGCATTAAGGCCAGCCATAATGCTCTGCTTGTGAAAGTAAATCTGTTGGGCATCACTTTGACACAATAATTCTAAGTGTCACAATGCCGGACAGGACAAGGGGAAAAATAAATAAATAAATAAATGTGCAAGTATTAGTACAAGATTGTAAACAGATCAAAAGTTATTAAGGTTGTAAAATAAGCTCCATTCATTTTCAGTGAAACCCAAAATGGCAGAAAAGGCTAAATATTTCAAGAATTTAAAGTTGCACCAACATCAAAAGTCATAGCAGACTTGTCCTCAAACAGCTGAACGGTTTGATATATGAAATGTTGAAATAGCACAAAAACTGTGTGTGCACAGTAGTTAGCTGCCGAAAAACGTACAGACAGGATAAAGAAGAAAACAGAAAAACAATGCTATATAAACTCATCAAAGGCAAATCAGAGCCCTGTAAAGAGAGAGTTGCGACACTCCCATAGACTCCCATAGAAAGACTGGAACGCTGAAGTCACGTGGGTCATGAAGCGGCAAAGAGTTCCAAACAGCAGCAGGTTCAGCATTGAACGTAGTTCATTCTCCGTGTTTTTCCGGTAAGTTAATGCAAATACGACACTTTTTCTCCATTGTGAAGCGTAATCTGACTGTTCTGTACCACAATTTATCAACATTAATACTTCGTGTCTCCAGTTTTAGTTAATGAAACATGTTAAATTACTAGTTGTGTTTTAACTGCAGCTGCTCTGCAACATGACGGTTTAAACGAGTCTATTTCTAATTCAACGTTTTAAAATATCTATTACTGCTTACATTTTGAAAGGTGGTCTTTTTTAAATTTATGGTAATTCCAGTTACTGAACTCAACTAGAAAATATTTGTCCTTTTTTTTCCTGAGAGATTCATTCAACCTTTATTTCTACAGGTAAATCCCATTGAGCCTCGAGGACTCATTTACAAGAGAGACCTGATTTAACAAAGAACGATGACAACATGACAACAAGACTGATGTAATTTAGTTAAAGTTATATATCATTTGTCAAAGACTGCAGCATAAATTGTGACATTATCATTAAATTAAAACGTGATTGTGGAGATGAGTCAATGTTTTCATGTTTTCCAGGTAAACCAGAGGAGAATGACTTCATGAACTGAATGTTGCGTTCAAAGTATCACAAAGGTACAAGATCTCATTTTCTGTCTTCTATTAATCAATAACAGCTGAATCAATATGTTTGAATAAGACACAAAGTTTGTTTTCTCAGTCATCCAGGTATATAACAACAAAAAAGGTTGAATCATGTCATCTGGACTTCGTTTTTTTTGTTAAAAAGAAACGTTTCGCCCCTTATCCAAGAGGCTTCGTCAGTCTGAGGCCTAGCCATCTGGTATTACCCAGAAGCCACCCTGACTCTTGTGTTTCAAGCCTGCCTCAGATACCCCTGAAGTCTGGCCTTTTCACTAATGGTTTCAAAAACACAAAGTTTGTTTTCTCAGTCATCCAGGTATATAACAACAAGTTTTTGATGTTTGAATAAGATTACTTTAACACCATAACCTTCACAAAGTTGGTATTTACTGCAGGACTGTTCATTTACATTATCTAAAAAAGTTCAATCTGGTCCTCTGGACATTCAAAAAAAACCAAAACAAAGCAAAACAACAAAAAAT
>NW_023628667.1:0-2149 GCF_014905685.2 Nematolebias whitei | reverse complement strand
TGGGGTTCACACCCCACACGAGCGGCTAACAGAATAAAAGTATCTTACAGAGGACACCCGCTGATCAGCCTGACAACAGCGCTGACAGAGATGGGAGAAGCCTACGACCAGCATAAGGCCGCAAGAGAAGAGCTGGTGGAGCGAGTTATGGGAGAAGCAATGGAGAGATATGGTGATTGGGATGAAATGATTAGCTATCTTGGCGATCAGCTTGAGCCAACGGAGGGACCCCTAGGAGAACCCTCTGAATGGTCAGTCAGGCAATGGAAGTGGGTGTGGCGAGGATTAAGACCAGACTTACACCACCCCTCACCGCTCAGTGTAGAACTTTATAAAGGGCGAGTAACGGATAGAGATCACAGAGGACCTGGACCCGAGCAGCCCACGCATCCGATCTATCAGAAAACAAGATACCCTAAGCGAGCATGTCTGATTGCACCCTCACCAGGGGCCCCGTACGTGAGGAAGATATTATAGACTCAAAACCCCTTAGTGCTGGAGTGACCAACGTACTAATCCAGTGCAGACAAACTGGCTCGACAATACCAGCTTTAAAGACTGCAAATGACATAAATTGGCTCGACGAACCAGCAGTTGACTTCTTCAGATGGGAAGACCCTACGAGAAATTATTTCTACTCCAATCGCCAGTATAAGAGGCAACCTCACCTAGACGATCCCCAAATAGAACAACATTCAAGGCAAGTGTACCTCCCTAAATACGACACCCAGCTCCAATCTTGCCCACCAACATCCCCATGGATATTTAACGTGGTCTACCTGACCCTATGGGGAAAGGAAATAAAGCTCCGATGGGGACCCAATTACCACGAGCCATACCAGAGCCGATTTTTCGAGGTCTCGATAGGGGGTATGATAATTTGGAGTACAAGCCCAAGGATGGTGAAAGCTATCAGGAAGCGAACGGAGGACCCAAAACGGTATGTGTTTGAGAATCAAAATTTGCCTATAAGAATTATAAGATATCGGGAATATACACCGGTTCACGATTACAGTCCTTGGACAAGAAAGGCTTACACAGTACACGTCCTATACCGATGTAATCCCCTGATAACACAAATAGAGACATTGCAAGAACATGGTCCAACTGTACTTCAATATTTAGAGGCCCTTTGTAAGGCTCAACGAAAAATAACTGCAGGACCTAACCCTCAACAAAGTTGGGACCTCTACGGACCCCAACCTGAACCCGAAAAATGGCTGGTGACACAATGGAAATGGGTGTGGAAAGGACTACAACCAGGGCTGCCACACCCTTCTCCTATATACCTGGAACTCCTTAAAGGACGAGTAACGACAGCCAGCCGACACTCAGAACCGAGACATCGAGGACGAAGGAGCAAGGGCCCCTCTCGAAATGATTCACATGAGAAACAGAAACCCCAACAGTGATGATCCAAATAGCGATGAAAGCGATGATGAAGCGACCCCAAACCGACCTATGGACCGTCAAAGGATTATGATTTTGGATAAAGCGACTTGCCTACGAGCCCTGCTGCGGGGACTCGTAGTGTTAATAGGCTTAGCAATGTTGTTGGTTATCTTATACCAAGCCGGAGTCAGACCCTGGAGCCTGACACATGTGGCAGTTGCCCATGGAAAATCAAAATATGCAGACATGAACTGTTGGGATATCGCTACACAGAATATTTCCTTGCCATGGAATTCAGCAAAGAACATCCAGAACCAAATAGCAGCTTGGAATAAATTAAAGAAAGAGGGTCATCAGGCCTGGATGAACAGACTGAGAGTCACAGCAGGATGGAGCGCGGCATTAATAGCCGGAAACCTAACAGTGGCAGACCATTCCACCGACCCAGAATCTGACGGACCCAATTGGGTCGTCACAAATCTAATGATACTACCAGAGAAAAGAGTCATCGGAATAGCAATTTTGAAAGATCAGATCAAGCGGTCAACAAGATGTAACTGGATACAGCCCCAGGACGGACCCCCCGAGTGGCACTGCGATTGGATATGCCGACCGTTGATTGGATTAAAGCATCAAGGCTACTGGGACCGAGAAGTAATTCTTCCGGCCCCACCTAAAAACGACAGCTGCCAGGCAATTCTCCCTCGTCGAGAGTTCTGGGGCAACATCCACTTAGATTGTGACCGAATCCCCCCCC
>NW_023628666.1:0-2149 GCF_014905685.2 Nematolebias whitei | reverse complement strand
CTCATTTAAATTAGAAATCAAGTTAAATGTCTATTTACAAAGTAATTGTGCATTTTGATCTTCAGTCTGAATGAGAAGTAGTGATGTCGGTCAAAAGTCAGAGACAGTCAGAAAGAAGTTATTAGAACGAAGTGGATTGTTTTTAAACCTAGCCGACGGTAAAAAGAGAAACACTGGCACCTGCAAAGTTTCTCACTTCCTCAAAACATTTCCCTGTCTGTACTAAAAGTTCCTAAACATTCTTGTACTTTCTTGACTTGCAATAACCCTCTGACATCACTAGAACCACCCCCTGTTGGTTGTTTCAACCAATCAGGAAGTCCTGAAGTGACCAGAAGTGAGAACTCTTTAAAAGTCCACACTTCCTGGAGTCTTCAGTCTCCTGAGTCTCCTGAGTCTCTCAGTCTTCAAGTCAGTCTTCTGAGTCTTTGATGGAGTCTTCCACATCTGAGTGGAAATTCTGACGGACTGACAGCTTGCTGTGTATCCACCCGGGAGATGAACGTGTTTGTTGAACGGAGTAAACGACACGACTCCTGATGATGGCCAGCCGCTCTTACAGGGGATGCTGGAAGGTAGCGTTGAAATGGAGCCGACACCGGAGCTGATTAATTTCTGCAAAGGTAACGAGTCGTGACGCGCCAAGTATACCGGAGGTTTTGAGCTGGTGTTGAAAGGAGCGTGCCTCTAGTGCTCTTAGTAAGTGGTCCAACCCAGTCGATCTGGAGGTCGGACCATGGGAATGCAATGCCTCTACTTTGAAGTGGTGCTCTGTGGAGTGGTCTGGATGGCTGAAACTGGCCACAGACCAGGCACCCTTTAATATAGTTCTTGACATCCTTTTTCATTCCAGGACAATAAGCAACTTGTTTTAATGCTTTCAGCGTGGCGTTATCTCCCTTGTGTCCTGCGGACGGGAGGTCATGCGCATGAACTAACATCACCCCCCTGTGGTCATGGGGGACCACGAACACAGCTGAGGACGTCAGTCCATGAGCAAAAGTTAGGATGCCCTTGATTAGTTTTAGCTGTTTGCGCAGCTGAAAGAGGACTTCAAGGTCTGGATTGGAATCCAGGTCGGCTTCGGACGGAGTGTTTTTCTCTGGGTCAGTCAAGTACAGCATCATCGAGTTTATCGCAGGATTCAACTTCTGAAGTTGGATGATGTCTGGGTCAGTCAGCACGGGTTGTGTAGAGACTGTCTTGTCAGCCGGCTTGGCTGCAGCCTGTGCACGTGTGACTGCCATTACCTCGGCTGTAGGTTGTACTGACAGAGTTGCGAGCAGCCAGGAGGGGTCAAAGGACCACAGAGGGCTGACCACGGCTCTGTCCTTGGCTAGGAAGTCTGCAAGGTCATTATATCGCTTGTCATTGCCTAGGACTCTTGAATGTCCTGGAACCTTTTTCTAGTAGACCTGTAGGTCATGTGATGTCACCAAGTGATCACATGCCATGAAAAGCTCTTTGTGTTTGACCACTTTCCTGTTGTTTGTGAGAAAGCCATTCTGCTGTTTCCACAGAGCGAGATGACACAAGAAACTAAGTCAAGCGTAATTAGAGTCCGTGCAGATGACTAGCGTTTGGATGGAGCGTTCTACTGCCATCTGCAGAGCTATTAGGATTCCTGCTATCTCAACGTACTGAGAAGTCTGAGAGCCTAATTTATAGCTAAAAGTGACCTCTTGTTGGTCTTGGAGGAGGACCCCTCCAACACCTGATTTGCAGGTTTGTTCGTGGTGGAATGAGCATCCATCCACGTACAGTGTTGTCATATCTTTGCAGATATTGCTATCAAAGTAGTGGTGATTCGGGTCATCACTTACTGAGGATTTTTCCGCAGCTGGCAGATGGGTGGCAGGTACATCTTGTGTACATTCCTGGCAGAGTGCCAGGTCGGTGCCCAAATGTGACTTCTTATTTTGTCCGTAGCGGATGTCTAGGTCAAAACTTTGAAGCGCCATGAGCCATGTGGCTACCCGTGAGTTTGTCACTACACCATCTCTGATGCGTTGGCTATTCAGGAAAGTCACTGGTTGGTGTTGTGTTTCAACAATGATTTTGAGAAAAACAATTGGGTGATTGGTGTCACCTGGTGATGAGCGGCTGAGATCACGTAGGAGCTGTGCAGCGTAAGTAAATGACAAAATTC
>NW_023628665.1:0-2149 GCF_014905685.2 Nematolebias whitei | reverse complement strand
AATCAACAGTTAGCGAACAAAGTTTCAGTCTACTATCTTACACAGTGTGAAGCTGGAAGTGTCATCCAATAATCAACAGTTTTTTCTCTGAGTAGGTGGGGCTTAAGTGATGTCGTGAATCAACAATACCAATGTGTCTGCAAGTGCTCACTGATGAAGCAACTCAGGTTCAGATTGGATGATATCACTGAGATATAACTGTTGGAATAATGCAGGGAGTGCACTTGAGTCCAATGTTAAAGAACAATATCAATGTGTCTATAAGTGCTCATTGATTACGCACTTCAAATCTGGTACATATTGGATGATATTTCACTGAGATATAACTGTTGGAATAATCAAGGGGGCGCACTCAAGTCAAAAGTTAAACTTCGGATGAAATCTGTGCAATTTAGAGCCAAACGTATTGCAACGGTGTCACTTCTTAATTCGCCAAGCCGCCACGCCCACATCCTCCAGGAAAAACGGTTTGTGCTTTAAATCAAGTCAAACCATCTTATCTGTCTTCTAACACAGGATCATCCTGATTAGGTCAATGGTGTCAAAGAGTGAGCATTCCAAGTTAAAAAAGAGACTTCCTGTTCTGAGGGGGCGGGGCTTTAATGACGTCAAAATATGACCACAGTGGATTGTCGGGCATTCCACAGGGATGAGTCATGCCAAGTTTGGTGCATTTCGGTCTTTCAATGTGAAAGTTATAGTGTTTGGAAATTTATGGCGTGAACCGAAACTTTGAGTCCTGGCCACGCCCCTTTATCATATACGAAAACGCAAACTTTAGATAGCTTTTAAGCTCCAATGTCTTAAAGGCATATTAACCAACTTTGAAGGCAATCCTTCAAAATTCCTAGGAAGAGTTTGTTAAAATTTGCAAGTAGAAACACCCCAAAATGACCCTTTGACCAAAAATGGCTGACTTCCTGTTGGTTTTGGACCAGGGCTCCAAGAGACATTTTCATAGGTCCTGAGAAGATACAGATTTCACTGATTTTCAGAATTATCGGTCAAAATATGGCTTGGGGCTGAGGTTTTAAAATATTCTAGGGGCGCTGTGGAGGCTATTGGCCACTTATCATGGCTTCCTGTTCAAGGGGTGGATAATGATCGATCATACTGATTTTGGTGCACCTCGGTTCAAAACTGTGGAATTTAGAGCCAAACGTATGGCGACGGCTATACGACTTCGCCATTCCGTGCCGCCCACATGCACCACCCCAAACTGTCAGTGTTGGAAAGCAAGTTACAACAACATGTCTTTGGTCACTGGACACACTATCATGCTGATCATGTAACAGGGGTCAGATAGGGATTGTTTAACGTAAAACTTTATACTTCCTTAAGTAAGGCTTAAGTGATGTCATGATTTGACCAATCAGTGTTGCAGGAGGCCAGATGTGGATCAATCACTGAAGGTTTGATGTCTCAGACAGTTTTCTTGTAGGAGCTATTAGCGTTTCTTTTTTCATGGCAAGATGTCAAATTTTGAGGTCTGGCCCTTTCAGCATGCTCCGAGACAAGCCGTTTAGAAAACTCTGCGTCCCCCATGCCTTTTGACCAAAATGGTCAAGTTTGAAACCGATTGAGCGACATCTCTAGGAGGAGTTCGTTCAAATGCGGAGACTGTAAACCACCAAAAAGGTGTGAAAATTGGGCCAGCTTTCCAAAATGTCAGCCTTCCTGTTTATCGTAGAACGTTGGTGCCAGAGTGTCAAGCGTACCAAATTTCCTGTTTCTACGACCAACTAAGGTTAATGCGGAGGGTATTTAAAAAATTTCTAGGTGGCGCTCTTGATCTGTTTCTGTTGCGATTTTTGCCATGCCCTTTACATAATTTTTCCCCAGTCCTGATGCGTCCGCCAAATTTGGTGACTTTTGGGATATGTTATGGCCCCCAAAACGCAAATTCATTTGACAGAAAAAACTGTAGATCGGGCCTGAACAGAGCGATTACAATAAACTTTCGCAGCGCTTCGCTGCTCAGGCCTAATTAAAAAACAGCAGGATTAAATCAATCAACCTTTATTTATACAGGTAAATCCCATTGAGCCTCGAGGACTCATTTACAAGAGAGTCCTGATTTCAACAAAGAAAGATGACAACAATGGACAACAGCAACAAGAATAAGCAGTTATAAAAACTCATACTACAG
>NW_023628664.1:0-2150 GCF_014905685.2 Nematolebias whitei | reverse complement strand
AAGCGGCCACTGGATGAAGAGTTGAGACCAACGTCAGGATTGCAGGTTGCCTCCAGCGAAGGTTGTCTCCAGCGACGTCCAGCCTGTGCCGTTCTGGTTCAATGTGTCATGCAATTATGTGGTTTAAGGTGGGCTTATGAAGGGGATTTTACATAAGGCCTTAAACTATATGCATCTGGTGTGTAAGCTATTATGGTTGGGAACAGCTACAACTACCAGTTAAGGGGTGGAGAATGCTGATAAGGGGTACTACAGGGGTTTATGCCTATAGAAAAAGTGTTCCAAACTATTTTTCCATTTCTAACTTGGTTTAAGTTAGCTTTACATGGTAAAATATAGTTTGGTGTAATTGTCTGTTGTCTTTTAGACGAACGACTTGAGATTGGGTGTTTGGTTTTCCCATAAATGTTTTGGAAGTCTATGGCGAGACTTATCAAAAAGAATTAGCTATCCCCCCGAATAGAATTGTTCGAGTAGGTTCGGCTTAAGCGTTGTGAGATCAATGTAGATTATGGTACTCAAGGTAGCAATAATATACATTGACTCCGCAAAGATTGCAATTTAGTGAATGAACTGCATGTTGGCATGGTTAAAGGCTTCTTAGTCTCTAACTTAACTACACACAAGATTCATTCTTACCTCAGAAACAACCAAAATCAACTAAACAACGTTCCAACACCGACAAGAGTAGTGACTAAGCATCTAGAAACATCGTTTCACAGCTTCTCCTCACCCTGGTTGCCAGATTTCAGTCACGCTGTCCCGTTTTATCAAGGGTAGGTCCTGCGAGTTTAAACTATGGTTAATTTTATTATCCATTAGTTATCTCCTGCTTGGATGACCCTTGTTCCCACGAGGTCTGATTTTGTGATGTCTTTGTCTCCTAAGGAGTTATTGCACGCCTTGTGTAATTTAACCTGGTTACGGTGTACCCATTTAACAGTTGGCTCTTTTTGGCCTTTACTGATTTTTATCTGGTAGATAATTGGAGACACTTTGTCGACTATCAGATGGGGTCCAGTCCATCTGGGCATCAGCTTACGGGCGAGAGTTCCGGTCCCGGACTCTACTCTCCCAGTTTTGGGTGCAAACGTGTAGTACCAGACCCTGTCTCCCACTTGGAGTTCCTCGTAAGAGGCCTTTTGGTCGTAGTACGCTTTGCGTCCTTCAGCTGATTTTTCCAGGTTTTTCTGTGCGAAAGCAAAAGTGTTCTTAAGATGTCTTTCCAAGTCTTTCATGTATTGTTGTGTGGTGTAGGCTGTTGCCATGGCAGCATCGCCTGGTTGGTACAACAGGTGCAGAGGGAGAGTCATTTGTCGACCCGTCATCATCTCGAAAGGAGCGATGCCAGTCGACGTGTGTGGAGTGGCCCTTATGGCCATGAGGACCAGAGGGAGTTTCACGTCCCAGTCCTTGTGGTTTGCGGCTACGTATTTTTTCAAAATACTCACCACAGTCCTGTTTGCTCTCTCAACCTGGCCTGAAGCCTGTGGGTGGTAGCCAATATGGAAGTTGGCTTTGACGCCTAGCGTCTTCCACAGTTCCTTCATTACTTCACCTGTGAAGTGTGTACCTTGGTCCGAGTTCACCCTAAGGGGAAGTCCAAACCTTGAAAATACATGATTCATTAATAACATAGCAGTGGTTTGTGCTGTGTCATTAGGGGCTGGTAGACATTCTACCCATTTGGTAAACGCGCAGGTTACCGTGAGAAAATATTTATTTCCTCTAGAGGTCTTAGTGAGTGGTCCGACCCAGTCAATCTGGAGGTCCGACCATGGAAATGCAATGCCTCTACTATGCAGTGGTGCTCTGTGAAGTGGTCTGGATGGTTGAAACTGGCCACAGATCAGGCACCCTTTTATGTAGTCCTTGACATCCTTTTTCATTCCAGGCCAATAAGCAATTTGTTTTAATGCTTTCAGCGTGGCATTGTCACCCTTATGTCCTGCGGACGGAAGGTCATGTGCATGGACTAACATCACCCCCCTGTGATCATGGGGGACCACGAACACAGGTGAGGACGTCCGTCCATGAGCGAAAGTTAGGATGCCTTTAAGTAGTTTTAGCTGTTTTCGCAGCTGAAAGAGGACTTTGAGGTCTGGATTGGAATCCAGCTCATCTTTCGATGGAGTGTATTTGTCTGGGTC
>NW_023628663.1:0-2150 GCF_014905685.2 Nematolebias whitei | reverse complement strand
TCCTCAGTCTGAGGTGCTGTATTCAGCTCAGTCTCTTAAATAGCACCTTCTCAGAGTGGATCAACCAGTTTTGCTGCTGACAACCAAAACCAGCTGATCACATGCTCAAGAAGGACCATCAGCCTAACAATGGATCATTAGCACACTGATGGCTGTTTACTATTCACAGAGGGCTGAGTGATACTAGCAATCACAGCATTGTAAGAGGGGGACAGTTGAACACATAGGCCTCCACCCCTGTTGAACGATGGACGATTTCTTTTCACAAAGATGGCCTCCTTTACTCCTCTCTCAAACCATTGTTCCTCTCTATCCAGGATGTGCACATCTTCATCCCTGAAAGAGTGACCACTGGCCTAGAGATGAGTGTAGACCGCAGAGTCCTGGTCTGATGATGTTGATCTTCTGTGCTGGGCCATCCTTTTGGCCAGTGGCTGTTTTGTTTCCCCGATGTAAGACTGATCACAGCCCTCCTGACACTGAACAGCATACACAACATTACTCTGTTTGTGTCGGGGACTGGATCTTTGGGATGAACCAATCTTTGCCGTAATGTATTTTGGGGTTTAAAAGCCACTGGGACGTTATGTTTAGAAAATAAACGTCTCAGTTTCTCTGATACTCTCTCAACATACGGAATGACCACTGGTCTGGGTCTGGGTTCCTCTTTTTCACCTGTTGGCTGACTGGAGTTTGGGTTTCTTCTCTGCTTTTAGGAAGGCCCAGTTAGGATATCCACATTGCTCTAGAGCCTGTCTTGTGTGGGATTTCTCCTTCTGCCTGGCTTCTGAGCTAGTGGGGTCGCTGTCTGCTCTGTGATACAGAGTCCTGATGACTCCTAACTTGTACTCCAAAGGGTGATGGGAGTCAAACTGCAAATACTGGTCTGTGTGGGTGGGTTTGCGGTACACTTCAGTTTGCAAATGTCCTCTATAAGAAACTGAGACCTCACAGTCCAAGAAAGCCAACTTGCTATTTTTCTCATCTTCTCGTGTGAACTTGATGTATTTATCCACAGAGTTGATGTGGTCAGTAAAATGTTGGACTTCCTGAGATTTAATTTTAACCCAGGTGTCGTCAACATACCTGAACCAATATGGTGGTGTCCCTGAAAAGGACGTCAAGGCTCTCTTTTCTACCTCCTCCATGTAAAGGTTGGCAACAATAGGAGAAACTGGAGACCCCATAGAACACCCATGTTTCTACCTATAATATTGCCCCCCATAGGTTGACTGCAGGCACAGTTTCAAGAGTTGACACAGTTGTTCTGTGGAAAGCGTGGTCCTGCTGTTCAGAGTGGTGTCTGATTTTAACTGACCACCTCTACTGCATTGTCAACAGGAATGCACATAAAGAGTGATGTGACATCAAAAGAGACCATTGTTTCATCAGTCTCCATGATGACATCCCTCACCTTATCCACAAAGTCCATGGTGTTCTGTATGTGGTGTTCTGAGCTGCCAACTAAAGGGATGAGTACAGACGCCAGATATTTGGAAACATTGTAAGTGACAGAGTTAATCACGCTAACGATTGGTCTTAAAGGTACACCTTGTTTGTGGATTTTAGGTAAACCATACAGACTAGGTGTGGCCTCCCCTGGGTACAGTGTGTGGTACAGAAAACGGTCAATAGCCTTGTCCTGTTCCAAAATTTTCAGGCAATCTATCAATTTCTTCTTGTAACCACTTCCTGGATCTCTTTTCAGAGGTTCATAAGTGTTTAAGTCATGTTGTAAAATAAATCTGTTTCTGCTTGTACAATTTCTAAAGCTTAAAGTGTGATTAGTATACTTCCTGTTTCTTGTTTGTGACAGCACCCACCCAATCGAACTTTGCACAATACACGTTGAGCAAGTGAACATTCTAGAAGCTAGAGTGAGTCACCGCCCTATACACGTTGAGCAAGTGAACATTCTAGAAGCCTTGACCGTGCACCGCCCTAAGTTGAATGTAGCTGAGCAGCGCTTCCTCTTTCAGCAGACAATGCAGAGCAAGGGCTGACTTCAGATCACCTTTACAGGTTGTATCGTTTGTCTCCATTGAATGCGCATTCAATGTTTTATTTTGTACTTTAACTAACATTTAATCAAATACAAAAGTAATCTGTGACTGTTAATCATTTAATTTATTAAATTTGATTATTGAATT
>NW_023628662.1:0-2151 GCF_014905685.2 Nematolebias whitei | reverse complement strand
GGGACGGGCGGGCTCAACCTGGGCGTCTTCTTGCCTGGCGGTGGCCGTGGCATGGTGCTTGGCTGGGGGGCTGGGCTGTGGGGGGCTGTGACTGGGGTGTGGTATATTGGGGGCTCTCGTGTGGGGGGCTCTGTGCTGTGGGACCGGGGGAGTCTGGGCGCGCTGGGTGTGTGCCCTCACTTGCATGGGGCGCTCTCGCTGTGGGTGTTGTTATGGGTGGACTGGTCTTTTGCTTTTTTGGGGTGGGGGGGCGCTCTTGGTCGCTGTGGTGCTCTATCTCTGACTGTTTGGGCACTCCTGGCTGATTGTCCCAGTTGGGGTTTGGTGGCCTCTCTGGTTGGGGGGCTGGGTGTTGGGCTGGGAATCGGGTTGGGGCGTCTGGACGGTTTCAGGATGGGTCTGGGTTGCTGGCCCTGGTTCTGGTTGGTCCTCGAGGGCTATGTGCCGGTCCGTGGCCATGATCCCTGGTGGTGCAGCTGCCACCTCCTCCTAGGTATCTCTGTTAGAGCCTCTGTCCCCTGGTGGATCTCGGAGAGTGGGGGTGCCTATTGGGGTCAGTGGGGGAGCTGGTCCCCTGGGGGGGCATTTCCACCTCAGTTCACCTCCCCATCCCGACGTCCTCCTCCGCCCACTCCACCACACCACCACTCAAACAGGGTTTTGGGGTTCAGATGCACTACTGAGCTACGGGGAGAATCATCCATCTCCGTGGCTGGTGGGGTCCTGGGCCCTAATTTTAATATACAACCTAGACACTCACTTATAATACTCTCACGACACATGCATATATAGGATCTGGAGTGGGCACATGATCGCACTTAGGTGGTGGGATGTACTACCATTTCCACCTCCCCGGACCTGTGCCCACTCTCATATGTAGCATGTAGACATTTAGGGTTCTGGGCGGAGATGAGGGGTGAATGGGCGCCGCCTGCTCTCTGGGCAAGAGGTGGGTCTGTGCCAGTCGCCACCTCATCCCCCCATTTTAAACGCACTGTATAACAACATGCATCAACACCATATTCGAGTGGGAGGAGGAGGAAGTGGGTCTGTTCATAATTTATTTATGCATATATAGATTTTTATTTTATTTTTTTCCCTTTCACAAACACCTCCTTTCTCCGTGTGACACTAGGGGTCGGGGATGGGGGGGGGGGGGCGCATTGTTGGGGTCTGGGCTGTGGGTGGGCTTTGGGCCTTGGGTGCGGTTAGTGATGGGGCCGGTGCTTCGGTTCCTCCTGGAGTGTTCCGATTCTTTTAATCTAGGTTCCTGGTTGCGATGGCCGGCACTTTGACCGGGGTGGCTGCCGGCTTTCGGCGGGGGGTCGGCTATGGTAGTGTACGTGTGGTCATTGGTGGTGTAGGGCGGCGGTTGGGGGCGTGGCTTGCCTCATCAGGGCACTGGCTGGTCTTCCTGTGTGGCATTTGCGGTGGGGGTGCTGTGTGTGTGGGGGGGTGCATAGGTGGCGTGCTGGGGCGTCTCCGGGCCTATGGCGCAGAGCTCTTGATGTGAGAGCCGGCCCTCCTCAGCTGCGGCTCCCTGCTGCTCTGCCCTTGGGCTGGGGCCTGCCTGTGGTCGCTGTCAGGTAGATGGTGCATGCGGTCGGCCCGACAGAGATTCTGTTGGGCTATCTGTGTGTACCTGTTGGTTGCTCAGGTTGGGTTTTTGGTGGTCCCCCCTCTCTTGGATCAATTTGGGCCCCACGTTTGGTGTGGGGCCCACTCCCCCCGGTCGTGCCCCTCTTTGGCGGGGGACCCCCTTGCCGCCGGTGCATTGGTGGCTCTCGGCGTCTGGGCTGGGTGTTGGGGTGCACGTCGGTCCGCCCTGGTTGCTGCCTGGCGGGGCCTGGGTGCCCTGGCTCTGTCGGGGCTCTGCTGGGGGGTGGTATGGCCTCGGGGCTTGGGGCTCGGTGTCCATGGCCGGATCTACTTGGGGGGGGGCATGGGTTGCCGGCCGGATCTGTGGGCTCGTCGCTGCAGCTTCCTGGAGGCTCTGCATTGTGGTGGCTGGGGTCACCCGGTTCTTTCCTCTGCTCCTCTCTGGGGGGGTGCGGGTCTCCCTGTTGGGAGACTCCTGGGGCTCCAGGCCTGTGGGCCGCTGTGTGTCTGTGGCTCCGGTCCTCCCTATGTTTCCATTGTGTCCTGGGGGGG
>NW_023628661.1:0-2151 GCF_014905685.2 Nematolebias whitei | reverse complement strand
GAGGAGGAGAAGTTGTGGATCCTCACTAACTGTGGTCTGTTTGTTAAGAAGTCTAGTACCCAGTTGCAAATGGAGGGGCTTAGTCCTAGTGTGGATAGTTTGTCCATCAGAGTTTGGGGGATCATGGTGTTGAAGGCGGATGTGAAGTCCACAAAGAGCATACGGACGTAAGAGTTTTTCTGCTCCAGGTGGTTGAGCACAGTGTGGACCACAGAGGAGATGGCATCCTCTGTTGATCGGTTCTCACGGTATGCATACTGATGAGGGTCCTCGTTGATGTTGATGGTTGTTTTGATGCGAGTCATGACCAGTTTTTCAAAGCATTTAGCGACTATCGGGGTGAGGGCCACTGGCCGATAGTCATTCAGACCAGTCACCGTAGAGCTTTTTGGGACTGGGATGATGGTGGCAGTCTTCAGGCAGGTGGGAACTGTCTCCAGGGTAAGTGAGGTGTTAAAGATGTCTGCCAGCACCTCACAGAGCTGATCGGCACATTCTTTCAACACTTTTCCGGGGATGTTGTCTGGGCCAGTTGCTTTGTGTGGAATAATCCTCCTGAAAGTACTCCTTACTTCGGCTGAGGTCACGCTGAAATGCTCTTCATCCGGTGGTGAGGTGAGTCTGGTGCTGGGTTGTCTGTTCGGGTCTTCAAAGCGTGCATAGAACTTGTTGAGGGCATCAGGCAGAGATGGGTCTTTGGGGCATTGCTCGCTTCTTCCTTTATAATCTGTTATGCACTTAATGCCCCTCTACATGCTCCCAGGGTCTTGTGAGATGAATTGACCCTTGATTCTATTAAAGAGGTTCAGGATGCAAAAGTTGCAGAAATAATAAGCTTTCAAATTCCAAAACAAATGACATAACATGAACAGTTGTTTTCTTAAAAAATATCTAGATGTTCTAGTTAAACCAAAGACTTCTTCTTCTTTCGACTTTTCCCTCTTCAGGGGTCGCCACAGTGAGTCATCCTCCTCCACCTCACTCTGTCCTCTGCATCCTCTGTCCTCACTCCATCTATCTTCATGTCCTCTCTAACTACATCCATATATCTCCTCTTTGTCTTTTTCCTGGCAGCTGCATTTCTAACATTCTTCTACCAATATACCAACTGTCCCTCCTCTTGACATGTCCAAATCATCTCAGTCTGGCCTCTCTAACTTTATCTCACAGTTGTTCAACCTGGGTTGTACCTCTGATGATCTCATTCCTAAAATTATCCATCCTTGTCACTCCTAAAGAGAACCTTAGCATCTTCATTTCTGCCACTTCCATTTCTTTCTCCTGTCTTTTTGTCATTGTCACTGTCTTCAGACCATACAACATAGCTGGTCTCACCACTGTCTTGTAAACTTTTCCTTTGACATTTGCTGACACTCTTTTGTCACAAATCACTCCTGAAACTTTTCTCCATCCTCTCCATCTTGCCAGGGCTCTGTTTTTCACTTCTTTACCACATTCCCCATTTTCCTGGACAGTGGACCCCAAGTACTTGAAGTCCTGCACCTTTGTGACCTCTGCTCCTTTTAGCCTCACTGTTCCACCGGCCTCCCTCTCATTCACGCACATGCACTGTATCTTACTACGGCTGATGTTGAAAGGTACAAACACCTTTCTCCGGGTTGTTTGGATCGGGCAGGTACACCTTAGTTTAAAAGAGTTTTAATACACACCACAGTTAAAGTATTACAAAAACAAAGTACTGAAATGCATTTCAGGAGACAATGGAGGCATACTTCACCTGAGATGTTGCTCTGCTCTCAAGATTGACGCTACTTCCTGTTTTAGGATAATATAAGCTCTTCGTGAACCCACCTCCCTCCTGGAGGGGGATCTTCTCCTATTGGCTGACCATCTAGTCAATCTAAGGTTACCTTGGCAACCACACAGTCATATTTCTTATCTTTCAAGGAAAAACTAGTTTTAACTGGATTTTCTGTACCAGTCTCGAAAGTTATTTTTCTTTGTTCTCTGTCTAAAGACGATTCGGCCCCTCCTTCCTGCTCAGTGCTGTACGAAAACAAGTTTTTCACCTCTATGTGATAAAATATGTGTGAACAGTTTGTAACACACAAAAATGGATATGATGTGAATAAAGTATAACATATAAAACGTTGGTTACGTACTGTAACTCCAGATTCTATGAGTATAGGC
>NW_023628660.1:0-2151 GCF_014905685.2 Nematolebias whitei | reverse complement strand
CGGGAAGCCTTTCGATCCAATGACAGAACTCACATCACAACTGCATGGCACCGCGCGCTGGTCCACACAAGACTTCTTTCAAAGCAACCAGCTTAACACATCCAAACAACATATTTATTTCTAGACATTTCAAATCCACCCTTTTCCCCTTAAACCATCTTGACTTTAGGCATTTTAATACATCCTTAGTGGCCCAAAATGTCAATGCTTGGGCCTTTAATGGCAACATCAGATGTCTTAATTTCTCCTTTGACCTTTGGCATTTTAAAATCAATATCACCTTCAAGTTTTGGGGCTTTTTAATTTAATGTCAAAATCTGGGCTCTCTAATTCTGGACCTTTGATGTTCAATGTTTGACAATATCTGCTTTTCAGAGTGTTGATGTCAACTTTTGGACCCTACTTTTGCCCCTTTAATCCAAATAATGGCTTCCAGCCCTCAGCTCTTCTGCTGACACATCATCCATCTCAGCTGCATGCACTCCTGCCTGTATTAATGCCCTCCAGAAAGCAGAACGAGTAGGTTCCTGCATGTTTTTCCGGCCGTCCTTTCTCGGCCCACGACCCATGGGTTGGCTAAATGATTTTTTCACAGTTTTCAGCTCTGTGTTCCTCTCTGTGCTCCAATCTCCGAGTGCACCCAGTTCCAACACTCTGAATCTACAACCCAACGCACAGCGAGCGCATTCCTTAGCCCATCTCTGCTCGCACTCCCCTACGGTCACCCAATGACCCTGTAAATCAGACCAATCCGATGCTATCTGTCGGGCTGTTTCTACACAAACTTCAAACAACGGTCTCGAGTCTTGCAAAGCTCTGACTTGATGCGCTGAATTCATTACCTGACCTCCACCTTTATCCAACAGCCTCGATACTCGAGCATCTGTGGGTTGTGATATTTTAGACAAGTAAACAACCTCTTTGTCTCCCGAGATGCTACCGTCCAAACTCGACGGATTCCATCCGTCATCCAACCTTGCAACATAAGCTCCGACTCGCTCCGGCGAAACATCACGCTCTTTCTTCCTCTTTTTAAGCCTGCATATCTGACCGACCACGCCCTCAGCTACTTTAATCATGCGGTCTAGCTGTGCTGTCAGCAGCTGCACATGCTGTTTCTGCAGCTTGCACTCTGTCTGCGCATCAGATAACAACTGTTTTTGTTGTAAAAACTGTTTATCTTTCTCCTGAACTTCCTCCACACACCTTTTCCATACAGTCGCTTTCTTTCTCTTGAATTTTCCTCGCAACCGGGACACCTGCTCCACCGCCCCGTCAGCTACCCTGCCAAACTGAGCGAGCGACTGAATGTGCCGTCCATTCAACAAGCAGGCGGTCCTCACATTCTTATTTGCTCCATTGAGCCTGTGATTGCATTTTCTGACTTTATGCTGAAGTCCTGTCACTGGTGCCATCTTTTCTGACCTCTATTGCCTGCAAAAGTGGTCAAAACATCACTCGGACTATCTGCTTTCAGAAAAATTGTTCTAACAACTAAGATGGGCTTCTTCCCACCTCTTCAAAAACAACAAAAACAACTGGGATGGGACTTTTTCCCATCCCGGTACAACTTTTTCTCTGTTCCCCTCACGCCTCCTCAGGCGTCTGAATCAACTTTTTCTCTGTTCCCCTCATGCCTCCTCAGGCGTCTGAATCAACTTTTTCTCTGTTTTTAAACTCTCACACAAAGGCTCGGGGCGTCCCCCTCCACCTCTTAAACACAAAGCCAAGGTTGGATAACTCTCCCAACCCGGCACAACTTCAACGGACTCTTTGTCCAGATGCAACTCGCATCAACATTTTTCTCAACACTTTTTTCCCTTCGTTTGAATATGGTGCAGCCGTTCAGAATTATTTATTTAATTATTAACATCCCATCCTCGTCGCCAAAAATGTATTATGAAATTCTTTATCAAAGGGTTCGTGAGCGATTGGCACCAGATATTCAGACAAGAGGAAAATGAAACACAAGGGACTGTAACTTGCTAGAATAATATTGTCATTTATTAATCTGCCACAAGAAAACAGCCAAGCAAAGTCATGTACACTTTGTACACTCTTAACACACAAATTGATATGAGTATCTCTCACCGTGACAAGTGACCGGGAAGCCTTTCGATCCAATGACAGAACTCACATCACAACTGCATG
>NW_023628659.1:0-2151 GCF_014905685.2 Nematolebias whitei | reverse complement strand
TCTGGATGAGCTTAAGGCCGCTATCGAAGCATCCTGGGCCTCCATAAAACCTCAGCGGTGCCACAGGCTGATTGCCTCCATGCCACGCCGCATTGAAGCAGTCATTCATGCAAAAGGATTCCCGACCAAGTATTGAGTGCATAACTGAACATGATTATTTGAAGGTTGGCTTTTTTGTATAAAAACACTTGTCTTTCATTGGTGGGATGAAATATGCTAATTTTTTGGGACATGCATTTTGGGTTTTCATGAGCTGTATGCCATAATCATCAGTATTAAAACATTTAAAGACCTGAAATATTTCAGTTGGTGTGCAATGAATCTGAAATATATGAAAGTTTCATTTTTATCATTACATTATGGAAAATAATGACCTTTATCACAATATGCAAATTTTTTGAGAAGGACCTGTAGATGTTGGTTCTAAAATACTGGTTCAGTGGTTGTGCAATATGTGGAGAGAACCAACCAAACAAACAAATTACTTGTTTTTTCAAACAGTCAGACCCCATAAAATGTTATTTGTGTTAATTCCAGAGAGAATTGTGATTTAATCAGTTAGTTACTTGGTTAATTAACAGGTCTCTCATGCAGATGAACTAATTGTGTTTTAATGAGACTAACCTTATAGTTTTTTATAAATTACTACAATGTCATTCCTGTAAGCTGAATAATGTTTACATCACGTGTTAACATCAAAATATGGATAAAACAATGTCAGAATTGCCCAGGTTAAACTCCAACTTTACTGTAGTATTAGGCTACTTTTATACATGAAGCTAAAATTACCTGACACCATCCTGCACCTAACTCAAGTGGAGTTTGTTTGCTCCCAGTGAGTTGCTGTAGTGAACCTGATCTGACCCTGATCTGACCCTGATGACCTCAAATCTATCAGATGGACAGAGACTGTTATTTTCATTGATCTGAATACAGTCTGAGCCATCTGGTGACTTTCTTTCTTGAATTAATCAAGCAGAAAAGACAATTCTCTATAATCATTACTGTGTTACAAATGTTTGATAATCAAATTGTGTTAGTTCCACTCAATGTTACAGGTTGAAAAAGAACTACTCATTTTTATTTTACATAAACAGTAAGTAATGATTTTTTATTCCTCATTCAAAGAAGAAATCAGGTTAATATGCATTTCTTGATGTTCTGTCTGAAATGAGCCAAGCTTGTAAGTATGTGAAAGGTCGAGTCTTGGTCAACTAAAATGTTTACCGAGAAAAATGTCATGTTTAAACTTTTTCAGAAGATAATAAGTATGAGACTCCACGAAGTCTGAAGTCCTACAATAATCTTTCTGTTTGTCACTAAACAATCCTTGACTTATGATAACATCTTACATCACAAACCACACCTCTATTTCTGGTCCATCGACCAATCAAAAGCTCTCAAATGACCCGGAAGTCGACCCATTTAAAATGTGGCAACTTCCTAGTTCTGCAGAGAGCTGAGAGAAACAGAGTGCAGTCGGTTCCAAAAGAGTTAAGAGTTTAGAGGGAGTGATGCAGAGTCTGAGAAGTTCTGAAGAATGAAAGGAGTTCAGAGTTCTTGGGTGCAAACGCGTTCAGGATGATCCAGAGACGTTTTGGGATTATAACTTCTGTTTGAACAAACCACGTACGACTCTCTGAGGGTTGGCAGTTCTCAACGGAGACGCTGAAAGAGTCAGAAAGGAACCTACTCCGACGCTGATTCCATCATCAACAGGTAGAAGGTTCTATTTTGACCAAGTGTACCGTGGGCAAGCTGAGATCTGATGGAGCGTGCAATTTCTGGTCAAACAGATTAATTCCCTCACATATTTCTCTGTAAGATAACTCCATTTCATCTTAAAACTCTCCTCTTTCTCATAAAATCAGTACAGATATTTTAGAAATATCTGAAGCAAAGTCCTTGATCACCGCCGAGTGATCAATGTTCATTTTCTGTGAAACTTGTCTGTTATTATTTTCATATTTTGCCAAATTAATGTAAATGTTTGATGTTAAACTTTGATTCTGAAAATAAATGACCGCATTGATTTGATGGGTCAAAGATAAATAACGTCTCTCGTTACATTTCTGTTAAATTCAATGCACGACCTTACACAGTCAGAAAGATGAGGAACTCGTGAAAAGTATGCATATATACCTCATATAT
>NW_023628658.1:0-2152 GCF_014905685.2 Nematolebias whitei | reverse complement strand
GCTCAAAGTAACAAAAAGGCTAGCTGAAAGCTCAAAGTAACAAAAAGTCTAGCTAAAAGCTCAAAGTAACAAAAAGTCTAGCTGAAAGCTCAAAGTAACAAAAAGGCTAGCTGAAAGCTCAAAGTAACAAAAAGGCTAGCTGAAAGCTCAAAGTAACAAAAAGGCTAGCTGAAAGCTCAAAGTAGCAGGATGATCTCTAAACTAAATGTGGCATATGGAGGTAAAAAAAGAGAAAACACATTTGCTCTATTGAGCATGCATCAGGACATTTGCTGTAGTTTTTAGAGAGAGGAATTGAAGAGATCTCAAAGATATTTTTGGGGGAAATGTTTTATAAATAACTGGTAAATAGACTGTATAGCATGTATAGCACCTTTCTATCTGATCACGGTACTCAAAGAGCTTCACAACACAAACTGTGACCTCATTTTTTAATGGCAACGTTTTCATTTGACTGATGTAAAACCTATTCACCTTAAAAATAGTGATGACACCAGAATCTATTTATTATTTTTCATACAGCAGACTTTATGGTTTTCTGTAATGAAAGACAAAGGCAGTAACACCAGCTCTTCGTGCAGGTGAAGCAGATCATGGAAGAGGCCGTTACCAAGAAGTTTGTGCATGAGGACAGCAGTCACATCATTGCTCTGTGCAGTAAGTATGCTTCTCATGTTTTCTCTGGCCTCACACATGCTGTTTTCCTTTATTCCCACCAGTCTGGCATGCGTGTGCCCCCCCCCCCCCAACACACACACACACACACACACCTGTTGACCTCCTCACCAGGTTCTGCCTCTGTGTGAAGGACAGGGCCTTTGACGTCATTGTGACTGTGCTCCTGCATCAATGGAAACTTTTTAATGACGGTGGAGCTGATGGAGATTGATGTCAGGAACAGGCTGCATGAAACCCAGGGTTAATGAAGGTGTACATGTGTACTTAAGGATAGAGGGATTGTCCTTCCCCAGCAGATGGTTGAGATTGCTGTACTTTATAGGGATCAGATCAGTCTTTGAGGCTGTTTTGTCAGTTGTGGAACAAATATTGGTGTCACTCTCCAAGTAAAAGAACAAAGTCCCTGCTCTTTGTTGTGCATATCTTTTGACCAAAACATAATTATACATTTGCCACATTTACAAAAAAATGTGCTTGATTTCAATTTAATTTTTTCACCATTGTTCAAAGCTGTAACACAGGAGAGGTCAGTGAATGGATGTACAAGATTTGACAGCGAAAGATAAGTCTTGTGTTGGTTCCACCACCAGCAGGTTCCTCAGACAGAACGTCTGGTGGAATGTCCTGGTCCTTCTGCAGCTCTCTCCACTTGTTTCTTCATGAACATGGAGCTGTGACATTACGTTCTGTGCCTCTTCCTCAGCAAAAAGCTCCTCCAGTAGAGACTTTCTGGACAGATTGCAGGGAGGCGGTTCCTAAACAAACAACAGGTTCATCATCAGTAAAAGGGATTATTAAAGGCATGATCATTATTAAGATTAAGAATCTATATAATTTCAGCTATCGTACTCTTACACTCTCCTCCACTCCCTCATTCTCAGGCCTTTCCTCAGACTGCATTATAGCGGTACTCTAGTTTCTTTTGTTTCTTCTGTACCACCTTTAGGAGTCAGTCCAGCAACAGGTATTTGAAAGTAAGACCAAATAATTTTCAAAAGGTGAAGTTTAATGAAAAACAAAATAAAATGGTAAAACTCGGTCAAAAAACTGTGTTGCTTCCAAGCATGTCTGACTTCTCAACAAGCTTATGCACATACAACAAAAAAATCACTATCTGAAAAAATTACAGTGTGCAGGAAGCTCAAAATATCAGAATGTGCAAAAAGTCACATTTCTATATTATATGCTTTTCACATGTTTGTAAATTTAAATGAAACAATAATTTTTTCAACAAAAATGTATATATTTTCTCCTTTCAAATATTTTGCTAATACCAATAAATTAGCCACTAATTGGCTCTTACATTATCCGGCCCCTAATTGGTTATATGGGAGAACTAAGCAATTACAAAGTTAAACATAAATCAGTAAGAGCCAAACTAATTATAATGTCCATGAACATAAATTCTTCTTTTTCATCACTCAGATGAAGCCTCTTCCAAAAGGCATTACTTATTCTCCTGACAGAACTCTGG
>NW_023628657.1:0-2152 GCF_014905685.2 Nematolebias whitei | reverse complement strand
CACCATAAATTTGGTGCAGATCGGCTGATATATCACTGAGACAAAACAGTTTGAATAATGTAGGGGGCGCCCTTGAGTCAAATATTAAACAACACAACTAAAATGTCCATCAGTTCTCAGTAATGACGCACCAAAAATCTGGTTCAGATCGGATGTTGTATCACTGAGATATAACTGTAAGAAGAATGTAGGTGGCGCTGTGGAGGCTCTTGGCCACTTATCATGGAAACCTGTTCAGAGGTGGATAATGATCAATCATAGTGATTTTGGTTCATCTGGGTTCAAATCTGTGCAATTTAGAGCCAAACGTATTGCAACGGCGTCACTTTTTAATTCGCCATGGCGCCACGCCCACATTCTCCAGCTATAACTGTTTTGTTGTTTAAATCAAGTCAGACCATCTTATCTGTCTTCTAACACAGGATCATCCTGATTATGTGAAGGGTGTCAAAGAAGGAGCATTCCAAGCCAAAAAAGTCACTTCCTGTTCTGAGGGGGCGGGGCTTTGATGACGTCACAATATGACCTCAGGGTATCGTCGGGCATGGGACAGGGATGACTCGTGCCAAATTTGGTGCAAATCTGTCATTCAAGTTGAAAGTTATAACGTTTGGAAATTTATGGCGTGAAGCTCAACTTTGAGGCCTGGCCACGCCCCTTTAACAAAACGAAACCGAAAGCTTTTGATAACTTTTACTCTCCAATGTCTTAAGGGCCTAATAACCAAGTTTTAAGTCAATCCTTCAAAATCCCTAGGAGGAGTTCGTTAAAATTCGCCGTTAAAAACGCCCAAAAATTAACCTTTGACCCAAAATGGCCGACTTCCTGTTGGTTTTGGACCGGAGCGCCAAGAGACTTTTTCATAGGTCCTGAGAAGATACACATGTTCACCGAGTTTCAGATTTATCGGTCGAAAAATGGCTCGGGGCTGAGGTTTTAAAATATTCTAGGGGGCGCTAGAGAGGCTATTGCGCAATCATCATGGTTTCCTGTTCAAGGGGCGGGCAATGATCGATCATAGTGATTTTCATGAACCTCGGATCAAATCTGTGGAATTCAGAGCCAAACGTATTGTAACGGCGTCACTTCTGACTTCGCCACGCCGCCACGCCCACATCCTCCAGGGGAAACGCTTTGCGCTTCAAAGCAAGTCAGACCAACTTGTTATCTGACTTCTAACACAGGATCATCCTGATTGGGTCAAGAGTGTCAGGGAGGGAGCATTCCAAGCAAAAAAAGTCACTTCCTGTTCTGAGGGGGCGGGGCTTTGATGGCGTCAAAATTTGACCTCAGGGTATCGTCGGTCATGGGACAGGGATGACTCGTGCCAAATTTGGTACAATTCTGTTTTTCAACGTGAAAGTTGTAGCGTTTGGAAATTTTTGGCGTGAAGCATAATTTTGAGGTCCGGCCCCGCCCCCTCAACATGCGTCAATTTGCACCGTTTTGATAACTTTAGGTCCCCCATGCCTACTGAGCAAAATGGCGAAGGTTTGAAAACGATTGAGCGAAATCCCTAAGAGGAGTTCGTTCAAATTCGCCGTGTACGAAAAGTGAAAAACGGCCAAAATTGACCCTTTGACCCAAAATGGCCGACTTCCTGTTGGGTTTAAGGCATACCTCCAAGAGACTTTTTTTCATGATTCGGTGGGTTCTACCTATGTACCAAATTTCAGCTCTCTAGGACTTACCAGTTGTCATATCTCACGTTAGGGGGCGCTGTGGAGCAGTTTGGCCACGCCCACTTTTGGTTCCATTATCATACTACTATTTCTCGCGGGGGACAATTTTGGGTAAAGTTTGGCTAGGTTTCAAATATGCTAACCCCTCAAAAGAAGCGCTTAAACTTGGAAAAGAATAATAATAAGAAGAAGAAGAATAATTAAAGCTGCAAGCAGCGTTGAAGGCCCTCGCAGCGAAGCGCCGCTGCGGCCTTATGGCGACCGCGGGAACTGCAGCGACCCTTCCCGGTCGCCATCGAGAATGCTCACGCTACCGTCACGCGCCCGTTCTCCGGAGTGCGCATTCGCCAAACCTTTGACATAAGCTGCGACCGCATATGTACCTATTGTAATAATGTAGGGGGCGCACTTGAGTCAAATATTAAACAACAACACCACTGTGTCCATAAGTCCTCACTAGTCAAGCACCA
>NW_023628656.1:0-2152 GCF_014905685.2 Nematolebias whitei | reverse complement strand
ATTTATCAGGGACTTTGATGTGAAGTTAAGCACTGTTCATTGTCCAACAAGAATGTTGTGCTGCTGCACCAAAATAAAATAGTTTTTTATGATTTTTTTTTTTTTTTTAAACAGAGCTATTTTTAGTCTGAAATGACATCAGCTATCATGTTGCAATGTCCTTCAGTCAGCTGAAATAAGGAATGTTTAATTAGAGAGCATAGCATATCATACATGGCACATTTAGACAAGGTGGATTTCTTCATGCATCATGTTTTTGCTTCGAGTCTATTTTTTATTCCTGTACAATCTGTCCAAATGATTTAGCTGAGCTGTGATCTTTAATTTCACAATTAATTCATTTAGCTCCCGTTGAGATGAGTCTAGTGATGCTTTACTGTTAAATGCTGCATCTGATACTTCGTTGGTCAAACATTGGCTTCCCAAGAAGTTTCCCACAAAAATGTTGCAAATTCTAATTTATTGTTAAAAGGTAACAGTCAGATGGGTGGGATGGCACCTAATCTAGTGAGACACACAAATTGGAATAAAACAAATGTTTTGACAGGTGCCATCACATCTTTAAAGTGACTTCAGTTTAATAAAAACATACATATATACATATATATATATATATATACACACATATATACATATATATACATACATACATACATACATATATATACATACATACATATATACATATATATATATATACATATACAGGTCCTTCTAAAAAAATTAGCATATTGTGATAAAGGTCATTATTTTCTATAATGATAAAAATTTAACTTTCATTTATTTCAGATTCATTGCACACCAACTGAAATATTTCAGGTCTTTAATTGTTTTAATACTGATGATTATGGCATACAGCTCATGAAAACCCAAAATACCTGTCCCAAAAAATTAGCATATCATGAAAAGGTTCTCTAAACAAGCTATTAACCTAACCATCTGAATCAACGACGTAACTCTAAACACCTGCAAAAGATTCCTGAGGCTTTTAAAAACTCCCAGCCTTGTTCATTACTCAAAACCGCAATCATGGGTAAGACTGCCGACCTGACTGCTGTCCAGAAGGCCATCATTGACACCCTCAAGCAAGAGGGTAAGACACAGAAATAAATTGCTGAACGAATAGGCTGTTCCCAGAGTGCTGTATCAAGGCACCTCAGTGGGAAGTCTGTGGGAAGGGAAAAGTGTGGCAGAAAACGCTGCACAACGAGAAGAGGTGACCGGACCCTGAGGAGGATTGTGGAGAAGGGCCGATTCCAGACCTTGGGGGACCTGCGGAAGCAGTGGACTGAGTCTGGAGTAGAAACATCCAGAGCTGCCGTGCACAGGCGTGTGCAGGAAATGGGCTACAGGTGCCGCATTCTCCAAGTCAAGCCACTCTTTAACAAGAGACTGCGTCAGAAGCATCTCGCCTGGGACTGCTGCTGAGTGGTCCAAAGTTATGTTCTCTGATTACAGTAAATTTTGCATTTCCTTTGGAAATCAAGGTCCCAGAGTCTGGAGGAAGAGAGGAGACACAGAATTCACATTGCTTGAGGTCCAGTGTCAAGTTTCCACAGTCACTGGGGTGTCATGTCATCTGCTGGTGTTGGTCCACTGTGTTTTATCAAGCGCAGGGTCAGTGCAGCTAGCTATCAGGAGATTTTGGAGCACTTCATGCTTCCATCTGCTGAAAAGCTTTATGGAGATGAAGACTTCATTTTTCAGCACGACCTGGCACCTGCTCACAGTGCCAAAACCACTGGTAAATGGTTTACTGACCATGGTATTACTGTGCTCAATTGGCCTGCCAACTCTCCTGACCTGAACCCCATAGAGAACCTGTGGGATATTGTGAAGAGAAAGTTGAGAGACGCAAGACCCAACACTCTGGATGAGCTTAAGGCCGCCATCGAAGCATCCTGGGCCTCCATAACACCTCAGCAGTGCCACAGGCTGATTGCCTCCATGCCACGCCGCATTGAAGCAGTCATTCATGCAAAAGGATTCCCGACCAAGTATTGAGTGCATAACTGAACATGATTATTTGAAAGTTGGTGTTTTTTGTATTAAAAACACTTGTCTTTCATTGGTGGGATGAAATATGCTAATTTTTTGGGACAGGCATTTTGGGTTTTCATGAGCTGTATGCCATAATCATCAGTATTAAAAC
>NW_023628655.1:557-2152 GCF_014905685.2 Nematolebias whitei | reverse complement strand
ACGCGCCCGTTCTCCAGAGTGCGCATTCGCCGAACCTTTGACATAAGCTGCGGCCACATATAGAACTATTGTATTAATGTAGGGGGCGCACTTGAGTCAAATATTAAACAACACCACTGCGTCCATAAGTCCTCACTAGTCAAGCACCCAAAATCTGGTGCAGATCGGACGATATATCACTGAGATTTAACAGTTTGAATTATGTAGGGGGCGCACTTGAGTCAAATATTAAACAAAAATAACAATGTGTCTAGACATGGTCACACATTATGCCACTAAAATTTGGTTCAGATCGGATGATATATCATTGAGATATAAGGGTTGGAATATTATAGGGGGCGCTCTAGAGTCAAAAGTTAAAAAACACTACTAATGTGTCCATAACTGCTTACTAATGATACACCCAAAATCTGGTCCAGATCGAATGATATATCATTGAGATATAAGGGTTGGAATATTATAGGGGGCGCTCTAGAGTCAAAAGTAAAAAAACATTACAAATGTGTCCATCAGGGCTTACTAATGATGCACCCAAAATCTGGTGCAGATCGGATGATATATCACTGAGGTATAAGGGTTGGAATATTATAGGGGGCGCTCTAGAGTCAAAAGTTAAAAAACATTACTAATGTGTCCATCAGGGCTACATAATAATATACCAAAAATTTGGTGCAGATCGGATGATATATCATTGAGATATAACTGTTGCAAGATTGTAGGGGGCGCTATAGAGTCAAAATTTAAAAAACATTACTACTGTGTCCACCAGGGCTAAATAATAATACCCCATAAATTTGGTGCAGATCGGCTGATATATCACTGAGACAAAACAGTTTGAATAATGTAGGGGGCGCCCTTGAGTCAAATATTAAACAACAAAACTAAAATGTCCATCAGTTCTCAGTAATGACGCACCCAAAATCTGGTTCAGATCGGATGTTGTATCACTGAGATATAACTGTAAGAAGAATGTAGGTGGCGCTGTTGAGGTTCTTGGCCACTTATCATGGAACCCTGTTCAGATGTTGATAATGATCAATCAGAGTGATTTTGGTTCACCTGGGTTCAAATCTGTGCAATTTAGAGCCAAACGTATTGCAACGGCGTCACTTTTTAATTCGCCATGGCGCCACGCCCAAATTCTCCAGCTATAACTTTTTTGTTGTTTAAATCAAGTCAGACCATCTTATCTGTCTTCTAACACAGGATCATCCTGATTATGTGAAGGGTGTCAAAGAAGGAGCATTCAAAGCAAAAAAAGTCACTTCCTGTTCTGAGGGGGCGGGGCTTTGATGACGTCACAATATGACCTCAGGGTATCGTCGGGCATGGGACAGGGATGAGTCGTGCCCAATTTGGTGCAAATCTGTTTTTCAAGTACAAAGTTAGAACGTTTGGAAATTTATGGCGTGAAGCTCAACTTTGAGGCCTGGCCACGCCCCTTTAACAAAACGAAACCGAAAGCTTTTGATAACTTTTACTCTCCAATGTCTTAAGGGCCTAATAACCAAGTTTTAAGTCAATCCTTCAAAATCCCTAAGAGGAGTTCGTTAAAATTCGCCGTTAAAAACGCCCAAAAATTAACCTTTGACCCA
>NW_023628655.1:0-457 GCF_014905685.2 Nematolebias whitei | reverse complement strand
AAAAAGTCACTTCCTGTTCTGAGGGGGCGGGGCTTTGATGACGTCACGATATGACCTCAGGGTATCGTCGGGCATGGGACAGGGATGAGTCGTGCCCAATTTGGTGCAAATCTGTTTTTCAAGTACAAAGTTATAACGTTTGGAAATTTATGGCGTGAAGCTCAACTTTGAGGCCTGGCCACGCCCTTTTAAAAAAACGAAACCGAAAGCTTTTGATAACTTTTACTCTCCAATGTCTTAAGGGCCTAATAACCAAGTTTTAAGTCAATCCTTCAAAATCCCTAGGAGGAGTTCGTTAAAATTCGCCGTTAAAAACGCCCAAAAATTAACCTTTGACCCAAAATGGCCGACTTCCTGTTGGTTTTGGACCAGAGCGCCAAGAGACTTTTTCATAGGTCCTGAGAAGATATACATGTTCACCGAGTTTCAGATTTATCGGTCGAAAAATGGCTCGGGG
>NW_023628654.1:0-2152 GCF_014905685.2 Nematolebias whitei | reverse complement strand
GCTGACAATATCAGACACCTTTAAAAACAGTGATGTGGGTACAACATGTAGCATGCAGGAAGAAGGTTTGATCTTTTTTAGAACAACCTTCACATCCTCTAAAGTGACAGGTGAAAATGAAGACCAGGGGCTCACTGTAGGGACAGAACTGGGGGTGACACCAAGAGCTGATTTAACACTTGCCCTGATGTTGTCAACCTTTTCCACAAAATAGTTTAAAAATCTATTGCAGTCATCTAATGTGAGTACAGGCACCAGAGGGAGTGAAGGTGAAACCATATTATTAATGGTATCAAACAAGACTTTAGGATTTTTCTTGTTCATACTCACAAGATTAGAAAAATATGCAGACCTGGCCTGTTTAATCATTTCATTTAGAGTTGAGATCAGCTCCTTTAAGTGTAGTCTGTGGACTTCAAGTTTTGTAGATTTCCACAAACGCTCTACCTTACGACATGATCTTCTGAACAACACAATTTCCTCATTTCTCCAAGGACAAGAGTTTTTACGAGAGGATATTTTGTGCTTTACAGGAGCAACCTCATCTAAGACAGACAGGCAGTGACTACTAAAAGACTCCACAAAGGAATCAGCATCACTGCAACTAGCGAAACAACTGGACTCAAAAGATTCTGAGAATTTCTCAACAGCAGATTGATTGATAATTCGCATTTGAGAAATCACTTTATGAGGACAACTGTTGAGGTTAAAAGACAAATTAAAATAGACACAGCAGTGGTCGGTGGCAGGAACATCCACCACACTCAGCTGGTCAATGATGAGACCAAAAGAGAAGACAAGGTCCAAAGTATGGCCCTTCTTATGTGTACGCAGTGTGGGGAGCCGGGCTTGACGAGTTGGGAAGATCCGATCAGCATGCCACAGTGCCGGTGACGCACAGAACGGGGAAGGCGCACAGGACAGGGCCGGTTCGGAGATTGGTACCGGCCGGAGGCAGCGCTCATTTCCAGCAGATCTGGATCCGCTCAGCCATGACGTTTTCCCTCGCTGTTTCCTCGTCCTGGCCTGGACGCCAGCTCTAGATCCCCGCTTCCTTTTCCGGCCTCGGTGCTTTGCCAGCAGCAGGTATTCGGGTGATGACGTGGCGCATTCAAAACGTAGAGGGAAAAACTCCGCATACCTGGTCCAGGTAACGCAGGCATCCTCCATATAATATTTTATGGAAAATAACGTGTGCCGATCATATTGATATTGATTAACAGCCAAAGTAAAGTTGTTTGATAGGCTAGATAAAGCAAAATATAATACTAAACAAATCACAAGAATGTGAGACGGATGAGAGGGAACAGAAGTCCAGCCGTACACAGGCGCCATCTTGTCACCTAGAGTGCTGCATGAATGTGTGTAGTAGAGTGCTATAATAATGTGTGTGTAGTAGAGTGCTATATGAATGTGTGTGTAGTAGCGTACTGTAATAATGTGTGTGTAGTAGAGTTCTGCATGAATGTGTGTATAGTAGCGTACTGTAATAATGTGTGTGTAGTAGAGTGCTATATGAATGTGCATGTAATAGAGTCTTGTATGAATGTGTCTGTAGTTGAGTGTTTTATGAATGTGTGTAGTGGAGTGCTGTATGAATGTGTGTGTGTAGTAGAGTGTTGCATGAACTTGTGTGTAGTAGAGTTCTCTATGAATTTGTGTGTAGTAGAGTGCTGTATGAATGTGTGTGTAGTAGAGTTTTGTATGACAGTGTGTGTAGTAGAGTGCTGTATGAATGCGTGTGCAGTAGAGTGTTGTATGAACTTGTGTGTAGTAGAGTTCTGTATGAATTTGTGTGTAGTAGAGTGCTGTATGAACTTGTGTGTAGTAGAGTTCTGTATGAATTTGTGTGTAGTAGAGTGCTGTACGATTGTGTGTCTAGTAGAGTGCTGTATGAATTTGTGTGTAGTAGAGTGCTGTATGAACTTGTGTGTAGTAGAGTTCTGTATGAATTTGTGTGTAGTAGAATGCTGTGTGAACTTGTGTGTAGTAGAGTTCTGTATGAATTTGTGTTTAGTAGAGTGCTGTACGATTGTGTGTCTAGTAGAGTGCTGTATGAATGTGTGTACTAGTGTGATGTATGAATGTGTGCAGTAGAGTCATGTATGAATGTGTGTGTAGTAGAGTGCTGTATTAATGTGTGTGTAGTAGA
>NW_023628653.1:1081-2152 GCF_014905685.2 Nematolebias whitei | reverse complement strand
GCAAAAAAAAGATACTGTCCAAATAACCTGACTGACAATTGTTGGATGGTATAGCTAGATTATAGAGCATGGACTTTTTTGGTTTTGACACAGTTTGACATGACTATCAACAAGGAAGAGGGCCAGCTCCAGAGGAGTGGGCCTACCAAAGACACTATCTTAGCACCAACATAACTGGTTTGTTTCACTTTTGAATAAGCTTTTAGGGAGTAGAATCAGTTTTGTTTTGTGTTTCCTTGACAGATGAAGCTTCCGGATGGAAGGTGAAATGTTTCAGCAAAAAAAGATACTGTCCAAATAACCTGAATGACAATTGTTGGATTATATACCTGGATTATCCAGCATGGACTTTTATGGTTTTGAACCAGTTTGACATGACTGTCAACGAGGAAGAAGACTGGCTCCAGAAGAGGGTGTGTGCCAAAGACACCAAATTAGCACCAACAAAACTGGTTTATTCCCCTTTTGAGTAAAATGTTTGGGGAGGAATCAGTTTGGTGTTGTTTGTTTCCCTGACTGATGAAGTCTTCTGGATGGAAGGTGAAACGTTTCAGAAAAAAAAAGAAAATGTCCAGATGACCTGACTGAAAATCGTTGGAATGTTGAGCATGGACTTTTTTGGTTTTGAACCAGTTTGACATGACTGTCGACGAGGAAGAGGGCTGGCTCCAGAGAAGGGGGCTTGCCAAAAACACTATCTTAGCACCAACACAACTGGTTTGTTCCACTTTGCTGTAAGCAGTTTGGAAGAAGAATCAGTTTGTGTTGTGTGTTTCTTTGACTGAGGAAGCCTTCTGGATGTAAGGTGAATCGTTTCAGAAAAAAGAAAGAAACTGTCCAGATGATCTGACTGAAAATTGTTGGATTGTATACCTGGATTATTGTACATGGACTTTTTTTTTAATTTTTGAACCAGATTGACATGACTGTCAATGAGGAAGAGGACTGGCTCCAGAGGAGAGAGCATGCAAAAGACACCATCATATCACCAACATAACTGGTTTGTTCCACCTTGGATTAAGCTGTTTGGGAGGAGAATCAGTTTTGTGTTTCCTTGACTGATGAAGCCAT
>NW_023628653.1:0-1071 GCF_014905685.2 Nematolebias whitei | reverse complement strand
GCAAAAAAAAGATACTGTCCAAATAACCTGACTGACAATTGTTGGATGGTATAGCTAGATTATAGAGCATGGACTTTTTTGGTTTTGACACAGTTTGACATGACTATCAACAAGGAAGAGGGCCAGCTCCAGAGGAGTGGGCCTACCAAAGACACTATCTTAGCACCAACATAACTGGTTTGTTTCACTTTTGAATAAGCTTTTAGGGAGTAGAATCAGTTTTGTTTTGTGTTTCCTTGACAGATGAAGCTTCCGGATGGAAGGTGAAATGTTTCAGCAAAAAAAGATACTGTCCAAATAACCTGAATGACAATTGTTGGATTATATACCTGGATTATCCAGCATGGACTTTTATGGTTTTGAACCAGTTTGACATGACTGTCAACGAGGAAGAAGACTGGCTCCAGAAGAGGGTGTGTGCCAAAGACACCAAATTAGCACCAACAAAACTGGTTTATTCCCCTTTTGAGTAAAATGTTTGGGGAGGAATCAGTTTGGTGTTGTTTGTTTCCCTGACTGATGAAGTCTTCTGGATGGAAGGTGAAACGTTTCAGAAAAAAAAAGAAAATGTCCAGATGACCTGACTGAAAATCGTTGGAATGTTGAGCATGGACTTTTTTGGTTTTGAACCAGTTTGACATGACTGTCGACGAGGAAGAGGGCTGGCTCCAGAGAAGGGGGCTTGCCAAAAACACTATCTTAGCACCAACACAACTGGTTTGTTCCACTTTGCTGTAAGCAGTTTGGAAGAAGAATCAGTTTGTGTTGTGTGTTTCTTTGACTGAGGAAGCCTTCTGGATGTAAGGTGAATCGTTTCAGAAAAAAGAAAGAAACTGTCCAGATGATCTGACTGAAAATTGTTGGATTGTATACCTGGATTATTGTACATGGACTTTTTTTTTAATTTTTGAACCAGATTGACATGACTGTCAATGAGGAAGAGGACTGGCTCCAGAGGAGAGAGCATGCAAAAGACACCATCATATCACCAACATAACTGGTTTGTTCCACCTTGGATTAAGCTGTTTGGGAGGAGAATCAGTTTTGTGTTTCCTTGACTGATGAAGCCAT
>NW_023628652.1:0-2152 GCF_014905685.2 Nematolebias whitei | reverse complement strand
CCCATCGGTCCGGGAACGAAGCGTTGTACATATTTTGAGATCTTCTGCAAATCATCCATTGAAGGAGACTGTATCACCGGTCTAATTTGTGTGACTGGTGGTGCAGACTGGTCAAGGCCTGCCCCTACCGCCCATGGTGGGGGTGGGGGTGGCTGATAAGGGTTGGGAGGAGGAGGTGCATATTGGTGCAGGTCTGTCCCCACCCTCCGAGATGGGGGTGGAGAGGACTGCATGGTGTCAGGAGGAAGACGTGCACACTGGTGCAGGTCTGTCCCTACCACCCGTGATGGGGATGGAGTTGACTGCATGGTGTATACTGATTCAGTGAGTCGATATCGGTGCAGGTCCATCCCCGCCGCCCGAGATGGGGTTGGGGGTGGCCGCATGGCGTTGGGAGGAAGAGGTGCAAGTGGGTGCAGACCCGTCCTTATCCCCCCAGGCGGGGGTGTTGGAACGGGGCTAAGGGGAGGAGGTGCAACAGCATTTGTCTGGGGCGGTTGTGGCTGACCCTGTTCGTCTCTGAGTCTCAAACCAGCTTGCTCCATGTCAGAAATCAGGTTTGTAGCTGTAGCAAGTTTCTCCTCACAAGCTGTCAGGCGCTTATGTGTTGTCTGATTTTCACTTTGTAAATTCAGCCAATTTCGGAGTATTATCTCCTTGTCTGCCTTGCAATCGTCCAGCTCCTTTAATCCGGCCTGCAATCGTGCTTGTAACATATTGTTATCTGCACACGCGGCTTGGTACGCTTGTTCCTTATCCGCAATCTTCACCTCATATGATTGAGCCTGTTCTGACAGCTCAGTCTTTGAGAGGTCCCTATCAGTCTGAATTTGTTGTTTCAGCAACTCGGATTCATTTAACAATTCGTCACACCTCTCCTTTTCAGACTCATATCCGTTGAACAACAAGCCATTTCGTTCAACCAGACGGTCCAATTCCGCCTTCAGAAGCAGAGAAATTTTTGCTAACCGTTCACGGCTGGATTTTGTGTCCTCCTTCACTTTAGCTGCTTCTGACAACCTCTGCAGCTCCTCACGTCTTTGATCGTCATCAAGGTCTAGCAATTGCTCTAATTGTTTACCAATAATTGAATTTGTTAAAATATGTAAAGCTGTCTGGACAGCATCTCCGGATTGTAAGGGGTCAGTGTTTACATCTTCGTCCGCCATTATCTGCTATTTAGAAATTAAATAGGAGATGTAAATGTTTAGGTGGTAAAAGAAAAACAGAAAAATCTCTTTTTCCTGATAAGTTTACTCTTATTTAGTGATTTATCAATTAAACGTTCGTTATCTTCTAGCAAATGAGTAAACTGTTTCCAACTTTGTGAATATCTGTAACTGTATCTTATTTAAACGTTTCTAAATTTTTATTTTGTACCTGTTTCCCAAGGATTTATCAGTGAATAAAAATTTGTTCGGTAAATGCTCTTTGCATAAATACCTTCCTAACTTTTAAAATGCAAGATAACAGAGTTTATTCATCTTCGAGGAACGGTTATTAACTCAAAAATGCCTTTAAAAAGAAAACACGTTTAATTTCACTAAAATAACCTAAAAACGAAGTGAAACCTGTGATCCCACGTCTTCTCCAGAAGATGTCAGTACAACCTCAACAATTTTAACTCCGACACTGTTTGTGTTGTCCACTAGGGGAGCTATAACTTCCTGTGGCATTCGGTTGACATCCTGTTGTTAGCCGCTTAGCTTAAAGTTAGCTTCGGCTAACCTCGGTTAAAATCAACATTTCTGAACGGATATTTTACACAAACGTGGCAAAATTTTAGCAATTAGACTTCGAAGAACTTAAACAGCATGTCAGAACACAGCTTTACAGCGCTTTTCAGCTTTAAAAAGCAGATTTTATTCCCTATGAAAACGAGTTTCCATTTCCGGGTCACGTGACTGAAATCACCAATGAAAAAGCAGCGCAGGGTTGAGAGGAAGTTACGTAGGCACGCATTCACCCTCCTCAGCAAATCAGAGCGCTCCACAACAGCGAATTCAACCAATCATAAAAGCGTACGCAGCAGCTAGCAAGATAGATTTATCTGAACAAGTCCGTCACCTCTTTAGTCTCGTAAACCGTCAAAATGCACTGTCTCAGTTAAAAATGTAACGAATCAACTCCCTGAGCTGCACGGAGACGGCGC
>NW_023628651.1:0-2152 GCF_014905685.2 Nematolebias whitei | reverse complement strand
CGGGCGCTAGAGGCCCCGCGAGTATTTCCACTTCTGGGCATTTTGCGGGTCCAAAAAAGCACGCACAGAGGTCAGACAGGTCTCTTTGAATTCTCTGTGATCAGATCTTTCCAACGGTATCTGGCTCATTTTTCTAGGACCTTCCTACGTGAATCTGTGAGCCAAAATGCACTCGTCATTTCACTAGTAGAAGGCCTTAAAAATAAAATCGAGGCCAAATTATTAAAAAAAATCATAACTTCCTTCAGGAATGAGCAAACCACTTCAAAATTGGTGCAATTGTAAAGCAAGTATCTGTGAAGGAGTATGCAAAGTTTTGTGCACATACGTGCACGGAAACGGGCGCTAGAGGCCCCGCAAGTATTTACACTTCTGGGCATTTTGCGGGTTGTAGTAAGCACTCACAGAGGTGAAACAGAACTTTCTGAATTGTCCCAGATCAGATCTTTCCAACGGTATCTGGCTCATCTTTGTAGGACCTTCCTACGCGAAGCTGTGAGCCAAAATGCACTCGTTCAACCTCAATGAGTGGCTTCAATGATTAAAGAAGCCTAAATATAAAAATGTTTATAACTTCCTTCAGAAATAAGTCATCTACTTCAAATTTTCAGGGTGTCATTAGCTGAGAGCCCACACATAACACTGGGAATTTTGTGTCCCTAGCTCCTTTCTCCTATGAATTATGGGCAATCCATCACTTATATTATTAAAGGCCTGACCTTTTGAAATTGGAGGGGCTGTTGACCCCCTTAGGAACCTTCCAAAATGCTCAAACTCACAGGTCTTCATCAGCACGACCCCCTGACCATGTTCTGTGAGTTTGGTGTCCCTCCTGCATTTTCCCAAGGATTTATGGGTAATTGGTTCTCAGGAAACAAAGCGCTCATTAACTACCTTAGCGAGGTCGATCGAGCTCCAAGCTCACAGATCCTGATCGCCATCATCCCCTGACCATGTTCTGTGAGTTTGGTGTCCCTCCTGCTTTTTCCCAAGGATTTATGGGTAACTGTTCTTCTGCCAAACTAGAGTTTAGTTGACCCACTCAGCAAAGTTATTGGTTAACAAAACTCACAGATCCTCATTAGCATGACCCCTTGACTGGGTTCTGTGAGTTTTGGGTCCCTCATGCATTCAGGCTAGGACTTATGGGTAAATGGAAAACTTGATGTGCCTGAACGGGCACAAAGAATACATGAGGGGCATGGCCTAGTCTTTATTATGAGTAATAGTCCATGCCCATCTCGAGCAATTTTATGCCCTTGCTATGGGCATGAAAGATACATGAGGGGCATGCCCTAGTCTTTATTATGAATAATGGTCCGTGCCCATCTCGAACGATTTTATGCCCTCGCTATTGGCACGCAAGGTACAGGAGGGGCATGGCCTAGTCTTTAATTATGAGTAATGGTCCATATCTTACCGTACCTTATCCACAAAGTAAGGTGAGGGATGTCATCATGGAGACTGATGAAACAATGGTCTCTTTTGATGTTACATCACTCTTTACGTGCATTCCTGTTGATGATGCAGTAGAGGTGGTCAGCTTAAGATTAAAATCAGACATCACTCTGAGCAGCAGGACCACGCTTTCCATAGAACAACTGTGTCAACTCTTGAAACTGTGCCTGCAGTCAACCTACTTCACATATGGGGAACAATATTATAGGCAGAAACATGGGTGTGCTATGGGGTCTCCAGTTTCTCCTATTGTTGCCAACCTGTACATGGAGGAGGTAGAAAAGAGAGCCTTGACGTCCTTTTCAGGGACACCACCGAGTCATTGGTTCAGGTATGTTGACAACACCTGGGTTAAAATTAAATCTCAGGAAGTCCAACATTTTACTGACCACATCAACTCTGTGGATAAATACATCAAGTTCACACGAGAAGATGAAAAAAATGGCAAGTTGGCTTTCTTGGACTGTGAGGTCTCAGTCTCTGATAGAGGACATTTGCAAACTGAGGTGTACCGCAAACCCACCCACACAGACCAGTATTTGCAGTTTGACTCCCATCACCCTTTGGAGCACAAGTTAGGAGTCATCAGGACTCTGTATCACAGAGCAGACAGCGTCCCTACTAGCTCAGGAGCCAGGCAGAAGGAAAAATCCCACACAAGACAGGCTCTAGAGCAATGTGGATATCCTAACCG
>NW_023628650.1:0-2153 GCF_014905685.2 Nematolebias whitei | reverse complement strand
TTAGCTCGCAGCTTAGCTTCTCAGCTTAGCTGCTTTTAGCGAATAGAGAAAAAAAGAAGAGAAAAAATGATAAAGCCGATAGATGAAAATGAGGTTGAGATTTTTCATTTATCGTGCGATTAATTGATTTATTGTTTATTGCGACAGGCCTACTAAGGAGATTTTTTTTATATTTGTTTATTTACTGAAAAACTGAACGTTCCTCTAGTTTGAATCTTTTAGTGAAGCACAGAGTCTATATGGAGCCAAGATCTTAAAATTGAAATACGACTATGACTTGATTTCTTTTAGTAGTCTATTAACCTGCCAGTTTATAAATAACTGCCACCCTCCTATATTATCTGTGTTTTTAAACACTGTATGGTGTTGTCTTAAATAATCACTTACCCGAGCAGATCTCTCCATTGTGTAGGCCAACCCAGAGTGAACAATGTCTTTCTCAGAGGCACCCTGCAAAGACAGATTACATGTTAATTAACCTACCTCACAGAGGCAACTGAAAAACACTGATTTATACAAAATGACAGCTGTGGTCAGCATTTCTTAAGACTATAAATCAATAAAATAAACACTATCCGCACGGTCACCGAGTGTTTTTCGTTTGTCTCATCCTTTCTGCAGAGGTCGCCACAGTGAGCGAACACGATTAAAAAAATTTGCAATTGTTTTACTCCAATTGCTCTTCCTTACACAACCTGGGCTTGAGCCTGCAGCCTCAGGAGTGTGAGACTGCAGCACTGACCACTAAGCTACCGCACCCCCTGGAGTAGATTATATTAAATCATTCAATCTGGTTCAAAACGCAGTTACGGCCCCGTGGTTGTACGGAAACATGAACAAACCTTTGGTTCCGTTAGGATTTTGTGAGAATTGATTTTGTATCAAATGCTTTTACCATTCAGGATGTTTAAAAATGTATTTCTGATAAAGCTTAAAGTATTTTCAGTATCAAAGTTTAAGATGTAGCACAACTTTAATGACGGAGCATAAAGCCACATTAGGCAAATATTAAAATACAAAAATACAGTTTTAAATGTACACAAAAGTGGACATTTAAAACTGTTAGCTTTCTTTCTCTTATTATTTATTTATATTTTTATCTTGTGCCATGAGAAGAATTGTTTGTTTTAATTATCACAGTATTTTAGTCTTTGTGTATTTTATCTCCAGTAGTCTGAGATTAATACACTCATTTCAAATAAAGAAAGGCTGTTTCCTGGAAGCATCGTTTCCTGGTGCAGATTGAGTACATAAAAAAAGGATGTTTTAATTTTAATTAAACATTTATTGGTTTATGACGATAAACGTTACTCACAGCAATTCTGGCCTGGAAGTCAGCAGTGGGTACGATGGGGATGGGTCCGCCCTGCTTTCCAAACTTCCTCTCCAAACTCTCCTGCACAGACACTGGACACGGAGAGAATTGAAAGAAGAAGAGGTTAAATTTAGAAATCAATCGGTAAACATGCAGATGTTTTCTCCAGACGGTGGCTCCAAGGATGTGTGACTAAATCCTAACGCATTGTAGGACAAAAAGCATGTTTGTTAGTAGTGTTAAAATAATTTTTTAACAATCTCTTATTTATAAATTCTATCTAAACAACAACACAGATTAATCCTTTACATTGAAGAATCAAAAAAATGTATTAATTTTGAATTTAATAACCATCAATGAGGGACAAGAGGTAAAAAGAAATGCACACAAAGTGCAGCCACATACAGAGAAAGGCATGTGGTTGCCCAACACACAGGAACGTTACAACTTTAATTTATTTCTATAATTTTCTACACTTTCACAAATGATACGTGGCAAGTTATAGTTTCACAAGTAACATTTTATACACAATGAACAGGTTTTACTGCAGCATGACTGAAATATTTCTAAGATGTGTTCAATATTTTTTCAGTCTTTATAAAAAATACCTTTTTAAGAGTTTTTCTTTGTACATTAGCTGCTTCTTTATTCATTCTTTGTGTTAGTTTAGGGGGGGGAGGGGAGTTTCAAATGGACAAAAACTGAACTGAAAATTGTTGAAAAAGCAGCTAAATTTAAAAATAAAACAGTGAAACTCCAAATTAGTAGCTTCTTTCAATTACAGCAAGGGAAAAAAAAAAAAAAAATAGCATCTAAACATTTAATGCATTTTGAAAAG
>NW_023628649.1:0-2153 GCF_014905685.2 Nematolebias whitei | reverse complement strand
TGCTTGTAAATTCACCTCGAAGGGATTCGTTTGATCCAATCAAGTCTGTTATGCTAATAAATTCCTCATTTAAAAAAAAAGAGAATACATAAAAAAAATAAAATTACATTCTTGTTGACATCATTGAACAATTTCTGCTGTTGTTATTCGTTTAGTTTCTTTTAAATATTGAAAAGCAGGGCCCAAATGTTTCTTAGCAGACTCTGCAGGGGCCAGTCTTCTATATAAAAATAATAAAACTGATGAACAGTTTAAACTTGCTTGTTTAGTCTTATTTCTATGTGATATCATGCAAATTAATATGTTTATAATAATTTATTCATATCCACCCTCTGACCACATAAAAACAGTTTTTTTTAAAACAACCTTTTTGTTATTTCCAAAAAAACACTTGTAAACAACATTTTTTGAAATTTTTACATCCACACGAAAACGACCCTGAACTGCAGTACCTATGTCAGACCTGTGTGTGGTGCTGCAGCGCTGCCAAACACCAGAAACAGGAAACAAGATGCGGAGGGAGCGTATGGACGTAAAATGTTAACAGTAGATGAAAACAAGACCACATTGGCTCATGTTTAATAAGAGGTATGTTTTTTAAAAGGTGGTTTTAGCTCTGCCAAGCTTGTTCACTCTGGAACTGGATAAAAAAAATAGTTTTTTGAGTTTCCTTGTAGACACAAGATTGAAACGATACAAACTTCTGCATATTCACACACACAAAAAAAGCTTCAAATCCAAAGTTGGCCTGGAAATCCTGAGTTTTTAAAAATCTGAAGCCCCCGCCGCGCTCCTCCGGGCTGAAAAAGACCTGCCGGCCACCAGTTCAGGTTCACTGTTGGGGAAAAAAATTATACTGGTGACAAATACTTCATAACCTAGACCTAATAAAACCACTATCAAGATCTCAAATTATGGCGCAGAGGGTGGGCCTGTGTTGAGGTCCTAAGTCCGCTCCGATGACCTCCCCAGGTTGGTTTGCTCGAAAGGATCACACGTTTTCTTTTAGAATTAAACAACGCTTTATTTCATAACAAAAATGTATGAACAAGTTCTACAGATCTGGAGAATTATTACCTGCTCTGATGCGAGCGTGCTTCACTATTATACCATGATTTGATCTAATCCACCGCTTACATCACCCTAGTTAACCGTCTCCTTCAACTGAGGACGAGGCACCTCCTGTTTTTCTATTAGACAGATGAAGCACCCACACACAACCTTACCATTTGTGTGACTGACACTCTGATTATCCTGTTCAGCACATTATCAAGTTTGTCCCACAAGACTCAGGATAGTTCTGACCTAATTAGCCTAATCTTTGAATCATTAAAAATGATTTTATAATCCTCAACAAACACTAAAATGACGTTTAATTGATGGAATATTTTAGATTCATAGGCGATCTTGGTTAAATGAGCAAAAACCTTTAGGTTGATGTTTGTTTCTCATTAAAGGACTTGTTAGAAATAAGGAACTATTTCCCCACTGACAGCAGAGAGCGTCAGGGTTGATTTTAAAGATGGCAGTCACTGCAAACAGATATTAGAGCAATCTTTATATGTTCTATTTCCACACCAGTGATTGGAAGGTCGTCGGTTCAACTCCCCAAACCGACAACATTAAAATGTGGGTGGAAAAGGTGAAACATCCACACCTGCCTCCACCCTCATTTCCCCCACTCTGGGCCCTTGAGCAAGGCCCTTAACCCCCATCATCTGCTCCCCCAGGTGCCCTAGATGGCAGCTCTATGCTCTACATGTGGTGGTAGCTCGGTGGCTGTGTCAGGAAGGACATCCAGCATAAAAAACAATCGCCAAGTCTTTGTGCGAGTTAGTTCATTGTGGTGACCCCTGAAGAAGGGAGCAGCCGAAAGAAGAAAAACAAAAATTAAAGATCTCAAATTTGCTTCAGCTTGTTTTTATTGTTCATCACAGGAGAAAATGGCCAAGCACTTGTAGACGGGACTAGATGAGAAGCGCCCTGTGTCGTCATTACGATGGAAAACAGTTTAATAAACCCAAAACTGTACGATTTCCCCAAACGGCAGACGTTAATGAGTTCAGTTAAAGAAAAGAATAAAATCAGACTATATGTTTGTAAAATCTTGTCAGCAGTTTCCGCAGCAGCTCCTCTGTAATGGATGGATGGAC
>NW_023628648.1:0-2154 GCF_014905685.2 Nematolebias whitei | reverse complement strand
TGTCCAGGTGTCCCTGTGATGGACTGGAGACCTGTCCAGGTGTCCCTCGCCTCTCACACAGTGACTGCGGGACATGAGCACCTGTGACCCACGTGACCCAAAAAGGAAGAAGCCAGTAAAGATCATGGATGTATGTATGGATGGATGGATGGATGTATGGATGGATGGATGGATGTATGGATGGATGGATGGATGTATGGATGGATGGATGGATGTATGTATGGATGGATGGATGGATGGATGTATGGATGGATGTATGTATGGATGGATGGATGTATGGATGGATGGATGATACGTTTTAAAGAAGAAGTGTGCTCAGAGTGCGGGTTGGGGACGACTCTCCGTCACTACCTCACCAAACGACGGCTCACTCTGAACTTTACTGAGCTGCAGCTTTTTCTGTTTGCTGAGCTCATGAGTCACGGCGGCCATCTTGAAATGGGTGGACTCTGAAAGTCCAGGTCTCAGTCTGAGGCCTCGTGGGTCACGTCGACTCAAGCAGGAGGCCTAAAATTAAATGTCATAATTAAGATATTTTGCTAACAGATGCAGTTACATGATCACCTGCTTTTCATGGCAGAGGGAGATAAAAACATCTTGGGCCAAAAGTTGAAACAAATATTGAAATATAATTATTGATCCAAATCGCACAAATTAAACTCGAGCGCTGCATGACACATTTTATCTTCTTAAACTAGTTTTACGTTTTTATGGTGTCAAACTTTTTAAATGTTCCATGTAATCATGAAGGGGATTATAAAAAGCAGCATTTTAACAAAAATAAATCAAATTATTTAAAAAAATCATCAAAGTATGTATAAGTCCTAACAACTGTTTTAACTTTAGCTTTCATTAAAATATAGTCTTTATTCTGCTTTAAATGATTGATATTTATGATATTTATGAACAGCTAAACAGCAATGATGAGCTGAAAATGAAAGCTAAAAGCTCAAAAGGTAATAAACTTTACTTTTAAGAAAAAGAATAAAGATTTTCAAGGATTTGAAGAGATCTCAAAGCATCAATATATATTTTTTGTAAATAAAGTTAAATATTTCAAAATGTATCAAAACAACTAAAACTAAAAGTCACAAAGAGATCGACAGACAGATTGGTGCAGCATCTGCAGTGTTGTGGACACTGTGCCGGTCCGTTGTGGTGAAGAGGGAGCTGAGCTGTAAGACACAGCTCTCTGTTTACAGGTCGGTCTACGTTCCTGCCCTCACCTCTGGTCATGAACTCTGTAGAGACTGAAAGAATGAGATCGTGGATCCAGGAGGTTGAAATGAGTTTCCTCTGCAGAGCTGGACTCTCCCTCAGAGACAGGGGGAGAAGTTCAGTTATCAGGAGAGACTCAGAGGAGAACTGCTGCTCCTCCACATCCAGAGGAGCCAGTTCAGGTGGTTCATCTGGTAAGGATGCTCCATGGGCGCCTCCTTAGGGAGGTGCTTTGGACATGTCCAACTGGGAGGAGACCCCAGAGATGACCCAGGACACACTGGAGAGACTACGTCTCTCAGTTGGTCTGGGAACACTTTGGAGTCCTCCCAGAAGAACTGGAAGAGGCTGTGGAGTAGGGCATTAACAGAGTACTCGAGTAATCTACACATCGATTGCTAGGACCTCTATCGAGGTTAAAAATGTAACATCGAGTATCCGTAGTGACGTCATATTATGTGACCACGTATGACCGTAGTGTTGCACGGTTTCAGGTCAGAGTATGGTGTAACACCGGGTCCAATCCACTGTTTTAAGTTTCGTTTCTGACGTGCTTAGTTTGCAGTTTAATAATAAAAACTAATAGTTTAGTTTTTCCTGTGACTTATTTACAGTATGATAAATGGTAGGAGCATAATATACGCTCCCAATGTTTTGTTGGTCATTTTTTTTGTAAATAATTACCTTTTATTTCGGTTTTATTTATTTATTTACTTTTGTATCTTGAGATCTATGACGTCATCAAATACTCGAGTTCTACTCGGGTTTTATTATGTTAATGTCGAGTTTAAAAATTATATACTCGTTCAACCCCTACTGTGGAGAGAGCTGTCTGGAGCTCCCTGCTCAAGATGCTGCCCCCGAGACCTGAGTCCAGAACAAGAGGAAGATGATGGATGGATGGATGGATGGATGGATGGATGGATGGATGGATGG
>NW_023628647.1:0-2155 GCF_014905685.2 Nematolebias whitei | reverse complement strand
AATACATGATTCATTAATAACATAGCAGTGGTTTGTGCTGTGTCATTAGGGGCTGGTAGACATTCTACCCATTTGGTAAACGCGCAGGTTACCGTGAGAAAATATTTATTTCCTCTAGAGGTCTTAGTGAGTGGTCCGACCCAGTCAATCTGGAGGTCCGACCATGGAAATGCAATGCCTCTACTATGCAGTGGTGCTCTGTGGAGTGGTCTGGATGGCTGAAACTGGCCACAGACCAGGCACCCCTTTATGTAGTCTTTGACATCCTTTTTCATTCCAGGCCAATAAGCAATCTGTTTTAATGCTTTCAGCGTGGCATTGTCACCCTTATGTCCTGCAGACGGAAGGTCATGTGCATGGACTAACATCACCCCCCTGTGGTCATGGGGGACCACGAACACAGGTGAGGACGTCCGTCCATGAGCAAAAGTTAGGATGCCCTTAAGTAGTTTTAGCTGTTTGCGCAGCTGAAAGAGGACTTTAAGGTCTGGATTGGAATCCAGTTCGCCTTTCGATGGAGTGTATTTGTCTGGGTCAGTCAGATACAGCATAATCGAGTTAATTGCAGGATCCAACTTCTGAAGTTGGATGATGTCTGGGTCAGTCAGCATTGGGCGTACAGAAACTGTGTTATCAGCAGGGTTAGCTGCAGCTTGTGCACGTGTGACTGCCATTACCTCAGTTGTAGCTTGTGACGACTGAGTGTTGAGTAGCCAGGAGGGGTCGAAGGACCACGTGGGTCCGTCAACGGCTCCTTCTTTGGCTAGGGAGTCTGCAAGGTCATTGTAGTGCTTGTCATCGCTTGGGACTCTGGAGTGTCCTGGAACTTTCTTCCAGAAGATCTGTAGATCATGTGATGTCACTAAGTGATCACATGTCATGAAAAGCTCTTTGTGTTTTACCACCTTTTTGTTGCTTGTGAGAAAACCGTTCTGTTTCCACAGAGCGAGATGACACAAGAAACTAAGTCGAGCATAGTTAGAGTCAGTGCAGATGACTAGCGTCCGGATGGAGCGTTCCACCGCCATCCATAGGGCTATTAGGATTGCTGCTATCTCAGCGTACTGAGAAGACTGAGAGCCTAATTTATAGCCAAATGTGACCTGTTCTTGGTCCTGGAGGAGTACTCCTCCAACACCTGCTTTGCAGATTGTCTCGTGGTGGAATGAGCATCCATCCACGTACATTGTCGCCATATCTTTACAGATATTGCTATCAAAGAAGTGGTGATTTGGGTCCTCAGCAGCTGAGGGTTTACTCACAACCGGCTGTTGGGTGGCTGGTACATCCTGTGTACATTCTTGGCAGATTGCCAAATCAGTGCCCAAGTGCGACTTCTTATTTTGACCGTAGCGGATGTCTAGGTTAAAACTTTGAAGTGCCATAAGCCATGTGGCTACCCGTGAGTTTGTCACCACACCATCTCTGATGCGTTGGCTGTTCAGAAACGTTACTGCCTGGTGTTGTGTCTCAACAATAATCCTCTGTCCACCAATATAGCAGGAGAAATGTTTCACTGCCCACACAGTGGTCAATAGAGCCTTCTCACAGTCTGAATACCTTAATTCAGGGCCTGCCATTGTTTTGCTGGCGTAGGCCACAACACGCCTGTCTTTGTCATGTATTTGGTACAGACCTGCACTCATGCAGTGAGTTGAGAAGCCCACTTCCAAGTAGAACTCTTTGTTGTAGTCTGGGTAGACTAGACATGGGGCTAACTTGAGCCTGTCTTTAAGAGCGTTCATTGCCTGCTGCTGTGTATCAATCCAGACAAAAGGAACGTCTTTCTTTAAGAGTTCGGTCAGTGGTTTTGCGAGATCCGCATAATGCTCTATGAACTGGCGAGAGTAATTACACACTCCCAAGAAACTCTGTAGTTCTTTGAGATTGGTTGGGACTTTGAGGTTGTCTAGGCCTTGGGTGCGAGTCAATTGTGGTTGTACTCCGTCTGGACCTACTAAGAGGCCAACGTAGTCCACCTTGGTTCTGCACCACTGGCACTTTGACAGTGAGATTTTAGCACCAGCAGTTGTTAGCTGATTTAGGACGTGGTCGATCTCAGCCAAATGAGAGTCCAGTGTTGGCTGCCTCAAAAGGATGTCGTCCACGTAGATCAGTGTCCCACGCTCGTGGGCGTCTGGACATGCTTTGTTCA
>NW_023628646.1:0-2156 GCF_014905685.2 Nematolebias whitei | reverse complement strand
CACAGGGGGGTGATGTTAGTCCATGCACATGACCTTCCGTCCGCAGGACATAAGGGTGACAATGCCACGCTGAAAGCATTAAAACAGATTGCTTATTGGCCTGGAATGAAAAAGGATGTCAAGGACTACATAAAAGGGTGCCTGATCTGTGGCCAGTTTCAACCATCCAGACCACTTCACAGAGCACCACTGCATAGTAGAGGCATTGCATTTCCATGGTCGGACCTCCAGATTGACTGGGTCGGACCACTCACTAAGACCTCTAGAGGAAATAAATATTTTCTCACGGTAACCTGCGCGTTTACCAAATGGGTAGAATGTCTACCAGCCCCTAATGACACAGCACAAACCACTGCTATGTTATTAATGAATCATGTATTTTCAAGGTTTGGACTTCCCCTTAGGGTGAACTCAGACCAAGGTACACACTTCACAGGTGAAGTAATGAAGGAACTGTGGAAGACGCTAGGCGTCAAAGCCAACTTCCATATTGGCTACCACCCACAGGCTTCAGGCCAGGTTGAGAGAGCAAACAGGACTGTGGTGAGTATTTTGAAAAAATACGTAGCCGCAAACCACAAGGACTGGGACGTGAAACTCCCTCTGGTCCTCATGGCCATAAGGGCCACTCCACACACGTCGACTGGCATCTCTCCTTTCGAGATGATGACGGGTCGACAAATGACTCTCCCTCTGCACCTGTTGTACCAACCAGGCGATGCTGCCATGGCAACAGCCTACACTACACAACAATACATGAAAGACTTGGAAAGACACCTTAAGAACACTTTTGCTTTCGCACAGAAAAACCTGGAAAAATCAGCTGAAGGACGCAAAGCGTACTACGACCAAAAGGCCTCTTACGAGGAACTCCAAGTGGGAGACAGGGTCTGGTACTACACGTTTGCCCCCAAAACTGGGAGAAGAGAGTCCGGGACCGGAACCCTCGCCCGTAAGCTGATGCCTAGATAGACTGGACCCCATCTGATAATCGACAAAGTGTCTCCAGTTGTCTACCAGATAAAAATCAGTAAAGGCCAAAAAGAGCCAACTGTTAAATGGGTACATCGTAACCAGATTAAACAACACAAGGCGTGCAATAACTCCTCAGGAGACAAAGATCTCACAAAATCTGACCTCGTGGGAATAAGGGTCACCCAAGCAGAAGATAACTAATGGATAATAAACTTAACCATAGTTTAAACTCACAGGACCTACCCTTGATAAAACGGGACAGCGTGACTGAAACTGACAACCAGGGTGAGGAGAAGCAGTGAAACGATGTTTCTAGATGCTTAGTCACTACTCTTGTCGGTGTTGAAACGTTGTTTAGTTGATTTTGGTTGTTTCTGAGGTAAGAATGAATTTTGTTGTGTAGTAAGTTAGAGACTAAGAGGCCTTTGACCATGCCAACATGCAGTTCATTCATTAAATTGCAATCTTTGCGGAGTCAATGTATATTATTGCTACCTTGAGTACCATAATCTACATTGATCTCACAACGCTTAAGCCGAACCTACTCGAACAATTCTATTCGGGGGGATAGCTAATTCTTTTTGATAAGTCTCGCCATAGACTTCCAAAACATTTATGGGGAAACCAAACACCCAATCTCAAGTCGTTCGTCTAAAAGACAACAGACAATTGCACCAAACTATATTTTACCATGTAAAGCTAACTTAGACCAAGTTAGAAATGGAAAAATAGTTTGGAACCCTTTTCTATAGGCATAAACCCCTGTAGTTACCCTTTTCAGCATGAACCACCCCTTAACTGGTAGTCGTAGCTGTTCCCAACCATAATAGCTTACACACCAGGTGCATATAGTTTAAGGCCTTATGTAAAATCCCCTTCATAAGCCCACCTTAAACCACATAATTGCATGACACATTGAACCAGAACGGCACAGGCTGGACGTCGCTGGAGACAACCTTCGCTGGAGGCGACCTGCAATCCTGACGTTGGGCTCCACTCTTCATCCAGTGGCCGCTTCTTCAGTTCAACCCAAGGGTACCCCTCTGTATGCTGATTAATCAACACTTCCAATCGTTGTGGATTTACCGTTGTGGATTATATGACTTTTCCAATGGATTACAGACTCTGTTTCCAAAGGGGTTAAAGCATTGCTACAATGGAATTACCAACAACATTATGGA
>NW_023628645.1:0-2156 GCF_014905685.2 Nematolebias whitei | reverse complement strand
AACCTTCTCGCTGAGAGGCAACAGCTCTACCAACTGAGCCACCGTGTGTCCAACGTCCTTAAGTTTCATTCATAAATGTTTTCATCAATTTAAACAAAAAGTTGTTGTTTTCAGTAAAGAGTTCTGGGGTCCCGATGGAGACTGTCCAAGGGGCCACTTTTGGCCCTCGGGCCGTACGTTGCCCACGTCTGCAGCTGATACGTCTGGTCATCCCAGTTCAAGATGGCTGCATCCACTGGGTGAGATTATCCATCACAGAAACGGCTGCAGTTTCCAGTTTTCAGCTGCTGAGCGGTGGTTTGGTTCGGAGGTAGCTGAGAGTAACCCTCAACACGTACGCTGAGCACTAACCGGTCACGTGCTGGTGAAACTGTGCAGGAAAGATTCGGAGCTGCTCCGTCATCAGATTCTCTCATGAATGTATTTAAAATCTCAGAGTGAATCAACGGATCTACAACTCAACAACGTGACTCTCTGACATGTGGGCGTACAACCAGTACAAGTTCTACTGGTGCTCATGGACACCAGAACTAACAGATTTTACTCTGAAAGATCTGAATCAAGTAGATCAGTGTCTGACCCAGTACCTGCCTCAAGTGCTCGTCCTTAAGAAAACACCTGGATACGTTGTACTGATATACACCTTCATGTTTGATGATGTCACTTCCTCTTCTACCTGACGACAAATAATAAAAGTGTCCAAAGTTCAGGAGTGTTTGAAGAGAAACACCAGTAAGACAGAAACTGTTCTTGGTAAATGAAATGTTTTTTAACGCGTCACTGTGTAAAGTTTAAGTACTAATTTGTTAACTACTACTACTGGTACTCAGTATTGCCAAGTACCCAAACTAAAGTACTTGTACTAGTCGGTCTGAAGTCAAAACTGGTATCAGGACGCTCCTGTCATCTCTCCTCACAGGACCCACGCAGCATGTGGAGGGGCAGTAAGTGCATCAGTCTGTAAAAGCAGAGGTGGACCCATCACTACACCCGCTTTGAAGACCAGCACCAGACTCACCTCACCTTCTGAAGAGGAGCTCCTCAGCGTGACCTCAGCAGAAGTAAGAAGAACCTTCATGAGGATTAACCATCACAAAGCAAGCGGCCCAGACAACATCCCTGAGAAGATGCTGCAAGTCTGTTGGAGTCAGTCTCCCCACCATCACAGACATCTACACCTCCAGATGCAGGAAGAGGGCCACCTGCATCATGAAGGACCACACTCACCCAGCACACACACTTTTTGCCCCACTCCCCTCAGGAAGGAGGTTGAGGAGCATTAAGTGTAGAACCACTAGACTGAGGAACAGCTTCTACCCTGAGGCTGTTAGACTCATGAATCTCTAACCAGGAGGATCACTGTGATGCCACTTGATTGTTGATGTGTGCTGCTGATCTCATGCTGCTGATCTCATGCTGCTGATTATTTCATGTTGATGTGTTCATTCATACTCATCGGCTCACACAGACTCATGTTCGTGCTGCTGTTCGACATATTGTTTCTATGCTATTAGTGCTTAGTGTATATTTGATGTTTTTCTGAGTTCAGATCTTATCACTGTTTTTATTTATAATTTATATTTTTGTTGGATGTAACTGGGACCCTGTGTTCATAATTTTGTTCCACCACAGGTACCACATGAGGTGCGAATGACAAATAAAGAAACTTTGACTTTGAAACGCCACAATGTGCGAATAAGATCCAGACCAACGAACTGAAACCGGCTCCAGACCTGGACCTGAACTGGTCCAAAGACCAGAACCCAGCAGACAATTAAAGGCTAAGTTAAAGGACTGCCCGCCACCTTCAGAGCAGTTTCAAACTGAGATCACATGTTCTTCCTCTTCTTCCTGTTTGTGTCCATCGCGTTTCAACGGCCTCTGGTTCTGTTTGGACTTAAAGTTCTGAGAGAACTCAGAGAAAACGTTTCTGCTGAAACTCAGCTAAAACACCGAGAGACTGCAAATCAACGAAATCTGTTCAAGAAGCTACAACCAGAGGCCGAACTGAAGCTAAAACAACAAAACAGGAGCTAAAACATGAAATGAGCATAATAGTAGCTAAAACCTAACGTGAGTACAGTTACAAGCTTGAAACAGAATAAAACTAAAATGATCATAACAGTAGCTAAAAGCTAATATTAGCAGTACATTAC
>NW_023628644.1:0-2156 GCF_014905685.2 Nematolebias whitei | reverse complement strand
CCTGTCACGATCCTCGAGGTTGGAACCCAATTGCAGGGAGGCGAGCGAGGCAGGAGTTTAAAATAAAAATAATTTATTTTAAATAACAAAACAAAAGGCTGTCGGTGCAGCAAAACTTACTTTGGCAGACAGGATCAGAAACTAGGCAGAGCAGATCATCAGATGGACAAAAAAACTGACAAGACAGAGGAGGACTGAGAAATCTGTGAACACAGAACAATGACCGGACAAGGAGTGAAGGAGAGAAAGGCTTTTTATGAGACAGAGGGAGAGTGAGTAATGAGAGCACCTGGGCAGGTGGCTGATGAGGGACAGGTGCGAATGATAAAGACTGAGTGGAGAGGCAGACTGAGGAGTGAGTGGAAAATAACAGAATCAGATAAACAGAAAATCACACACAGAGCAGAACAACAAAAATATAAAGAGCAGACAGAGACAGAACCTTGAAATGGAAGGAAATGATTTAGTTTGTGGGATGATTGTTTGAAGATATTAATGTTGGTTCCTGGTTGCAGCTTGAAGGAGAAGGCAGAGGCTTAGGCAGATGGGGGGGCAGCGGGGGCCGCTGACCGTGACAGTTGGTTCCTGGTTGCAGCTTGAAGGAGAAAGCAGAGGCTTAGGCAGATGGGGGGGGGGGCAGCGGGGGCCGCTGACCGTGACATATACCTGTATATGTATATTTCAACCCTTCCCACACTCTTGCAATATTCTAAACAATGTTTCTAAACACTAAACGCTCTAAAATATATACTTATATATATATATATACTTATATATATACATATATACTTCCGGCGAGCTGATGGACAGCAGCTCCCTCCGGCTTCTCTGCAGTCTATTATCATCAAACTGACCCGTTTTTCAAACCGGACTAAAGCTGGTCCTCCTTCCAACCGAATTCGGTGTTCAGTGACTCAGAGAGCCGGACGGGACCGTCCAAAAAATATTTTGGCCCAGGACCGATCGGCCGCTCCACCCCATAGGTCACTCTGAGCGCACCCTGCCGGCCAGGTGACCCCTCGAGCTGGGGAGTCGACGCACGAAGGTCCGGTGTTTTTTCTCTCTCTCTCTGGACCTCAACGAACTCTTATCTGGACCTTTGTGGTTCTACCTGGTTCCGACAAATATCGTCGGGTGGTATTTCGCTGGTTTTCTGCTGGACTGGCCCTCGTGGTGTCTCCATAGGTGTGGGGGAAGTGAACCTGTGTCCCTCGAATTGGACCAGAACCGAACCGAGGTGGTTGTGGGGGAATTCGTCTTCTACAGAGCCGGTCTCAGCTTCAGTGAGCAGCCCGTTACTTTTACTGAAAGACGATCCACCTCCGTGGAGTCGTTGTGTTCACCTGGAGGAGACGCTCCGGTGCTTTGAAGCGCCGCCGGACCGGAGCAGAACCGGGCCAGGGATATCTTCAGCCTCTTCGTCTCTCGTGCTTGGAGCGCCGGAGCCGAACTGGAGCAAAACCGGACCTGACCAGTTGCCGACTTCAGCCTCAGCCTCTCCGGTCAGTCTCGCTTTTCACCGGGGGTGCCCCGTGCTGTCAGGTGCTGAGAAGCGGAGGAGCAGCGTGGAGGAGCAGCGTGAAGGAGAAGATCTGCGTGGTGCTCGAGTGAAGTTCGGAGTTTGTATCGGAGTTGCTCAGGCTTCCATCCAAAATCACCTGGATAATAATTAATTTTATTCCGGATCACGCTGTTGGCCCCTGTTGACCTGAAACGAGCTAGGATCATGCCTTTCACTTCAGGAGGATTTTCTGGCAGCTCGCTCTGCTATTTGCTGCGAATTTTCTGTTTCTGTTTCGGCCTGTTGATTCTGGACCGAGCTTCTGTTTCTCATGGGAGCATCCATCCTTCTATCCATCCATCCATCCATCCATCTTCACTGGGGGGCCGGAGCCCCCCTCAGTCCGACTCAAACTGCAGTTGGGCCAACTCGTCGGGTTTGTTTGCCCATTTGAACTGTGTCGTTTTATGGTCTGAAACTTTTCTGCATCATTCATATTACTGTCACTATTTTCAGTTCTCAGATTATCTGGAGTCACTGAATCTTGTTAATACACCTGAATCTGTCCATCACTGCAACTTTCACTGTTTTTGGGTTCTGAATGATCACGTCTTCATTAATGTTTCTCATGGTTCGATTATGGGGGCTAATTGTC
>NW_023628643.1:0-2156 GCF_014905685.2 Nematolebias whitei | reverse complement strand
GAAAGATCTGGACTGCAGGCTGGCCATTTCAGTACCCGGATCCTTCTCCTACGTAGCCATGATGTTGTGATTGCTGCAGAATGTGGTGTGGCATTATCGTGTTGAAAAATGCATGGTCTTCCCTGAAAGTGATGACGTCTAGATGGGAGCATATGTTGTTCTAGAACCTGAACATAGTTCTCTGCATTAATAGTGCCTTTCCAGACATGCAAGCTGCCCATGCCACAAGCGCTCATGCAACCCCATACCATCAGTGATGCAGGCTTCTGAACGGAGCGTTGATAACAACTTGGGCTATCCTTGTCCTCTCTGGTCCGGATGACATGGCGTCCCAGTGTTCCATAAAGAACTTCAAATCGTGACTCATCTGACCACAGAACAGTCTTCCATTTTGCCACACTCCATTTTAAATGACCCCTGGCCCAGTGCAAATGTCTGAGCTTGTAGAGATTGCTTAGAAATGGCTTCCTCTTTGCACTGTAGAGTTTCAGCTGGCAACGGCGGATGGCACAGTGGATTGTGTTCACTGACAATGCTTTCTGGAAGTATTCCTGAGCCCATTTTGTTATTTCCTTGACAGTGGCATTCCTGTTTGAGGTGCAGTGACGTTTAAGGGCATGGAGATCATGAACATCCAGTAGAGTTTTACAGCCTTGAGCCTTACGCACAGCGATTGTTCCAGATTCTCTGAATCTTTTGATGATGTTATGCATGGTTGATGATGATAACTTAAAAGTTTTTGCTATTTTACACTGGGTAACACCATTCTTATATTGCTGCACTATCTTTCTGCGCAACAATGGTGGAATTGGTGATCCTCTTACCATCTTGGCTTCTGAGAGACACTGACACTCTGAGAAGCTCTTTTTATACCCAATCATGTTGTCAATTGACCAAATTCGTGTTAATTGGTCTTCCAGCTGTTCGTTATATGCCCAATTTCCTTTTTCCAGCCACTTATTGCTACTTGTCCCAACTTTTTTGGGATTTGTTGACACTGTGAAATTTTGAATCAACATATTTTTCCTTTACTTTTCCAGACCACAGTTAGTGAGGATCCACAACTTCTCCTCCTCCACCATAACCCTCAGCACTGGCTCTCCTCAGGGATGTGTGTTGAGCCCCCTCCTGTTTAATCTGCTCACGTATGATTGTGCAGCTACCCATCCAGGCTGTCACATTGTAAAGTTTGCAGATGATACAGTGTTGGTGGGATGCAGCACAAACAATGATGAGTCCAGCTACAGGCAAGAGGTGGAACACCTGGAGAGCTGGTGCAAAGAGAATAACCTTCACATCAATGTGAAGAAGACAAAGGAAATGATTGTGGACTTCAGAAGGAACAAACACACCTACACCCCCCTGAACATAAGAGGATCTGCGGTGGAAGTGGTCTCCAGCTACAAGTACTTGGGTGTACACATGAATGACAACCTCAGCTGGAGCAACAACACCACCAGCCTGATCAAGAAAGCTCATCAGAGACTCTACTTCCTCAGACGGCTGAGGCGAGCTGGTCTGGGAAGCTCAGTCCTCACCTCCTTCTACAGGTGTGCAGTGGAGAGCATCCTGTGCTCCAGCATCAACGTGTGGCATGGAGGCTGCACAGTTGCAGAAAGAAAAGCTTTGCAGAGAGTGGTGAAGTCTGTCGGAGTCAGCCTCCCCACCATCACAGACATCTACACCTCTAGATGCAGGAAGAGAACTACCTACATCATGAAGGACCTCACTCACCCAGCACACACACTTTTTGCCCCACTCCTCTCAGGAAGGAGGTTGAGGAGCATTAAGTGTAGAACCACTATCCAAAAAAGTTCAATCTGGTCCTCTGGACATTCAAAAAAAACAAAAAACAACACAAAGCAAAAAAAATATAGAAACGTTTCGTCTCTCATCCAAGAGACTTCCTCAGTCTGAGGTGCTGTTTTCAGCTCAGTCTCTTAAATAGCACCGTCTCAGAGTGGATCAATCAGTTTGCTGCTGACAACCAAAACCAGCTGATCACATGCTCAAGAAGGACCGTCAGCCTAACAATGGATCATTAGCACACTGATGGCTGTTTACTATTCACAGAGGGCTGAGTGATACTAGCAATCACAGCATTGTAAGAGTTGAACCCGGAGGCCTCCACCCCTGTTTAATGATGGACGATTTCT
>NW_023628642.1:0-2156 GCF_014905685.2 Nematolebias whitei | reverse complement strand
TAACTGGTAGTTGTAGCTGTTCCCAACCATAATAGCTTACACACCAGGTGCATATAGTTTAAGGCCTTATGTAAAATCCTCTTCATAAGCCCACCTTAAACCACATAATTGCATGACACATTGAACCAGAACGGCACAGGCTGGACGTCGCCCAGAGACGACCTTCGCTGGAGGCGACCTGCAATCCTGACGTTGGTCTCCACTCTTCATCCAGTGGCCGCATCTTCAGTTCAATCCAAGGGTACCCCTCTGTATGCTGATTAATCAACACTTCCAATCGTTGTGGATTTACCGTTGTGGATTATATGACTTTTTCCAATGGATTACAGACTCTGTTTTCAAGGGGTTAAAGCATTGCTACAATGGAATTATCGAGACGTTATGGAATTATAATCAACACAATGGAATTACCAAGAACATTGTGGAATTACCTTGACTTTGTTTTCCTTGCTGGATTACTTTTGACTTTTGTTTTCCTTGCTGGATTACTCTTGACTCTTGAAGCTTGATGTAATCCAGCAAAGAAACAAGGACAATTGAAGGCGTAAGTTCATAGTTGGAATTCATCCCCATGGACAGGTGATGATTTTCAAAGGGGGGACTGTAGTGAACTTAACCTGATGTCAAGACTAAGCCTAAGGTCAAAACCCTTGACCTTAAGAACCTTGTGGGACAGGAACTGTCATTTCATTGATTTGAATCCAGAAATACAGGTTCACCCATCCTGAGACTTTCTTTCTTGAAAATTCAAGTGGAAGAACACTCTCTTTTCTATTATCATTACTATTTTACAAATGTTGATAATCAAAGTGTCTTAGTTCAAACCATTTTAGATGTTGCAGTGAACTAATCGATTTTATTAACTGAAACAGTGTAATGATTTTTAATTCTCATGCAAAGTTAGAATTCATGTTAAAGCTGTTACAGAGTAATTATGCATTTTCTGATTTCTGTCTTTGAATGAGCAAGTGTGCGTTTTCCAGGGTCAGGAATCGAAGCAGACATGTGTTTGAACAACTGCCTTGTTTTTACATCCTCTCAGACGTCAACAGGGGGGTTGTGGCACCTGTTTCTAAAACTCGCCAAAACAAAACTCTCTATGTCTCTGAGAACATTTCTGATCTGTTCCATAACAATTCTTGCTGTCTTCTAACCTCTTACGTCACAAAACACACCCCTGTCTGGTCGGTTCTGACCATAGGGAAGACTCCCAAATGAACCGGGAAAGAGCTCTTTAAAAATCCGGTACTTCCTAGTTCTCTCAGTTCAGTTCTGCGCGGAGAAGCCCAGTTCTGTGGAGTTCTGTGGTTTTGGAGAAGTTCGGCGGTGCGGACAGTTCTGATATGTCCTAGTGTGCAGTTGCTGTGGGAGCCGGGAAGACCCTGACATGACCACAGAGCTCTTCCGAGTTTCATGGGATTATAACAATTTCCACTGAGGTGAGCTTGTGTCGGACAGAGCCTCGCCACTACTGTCGGACGATTCATAGCATCCTACTGAGACGCTGAAAGGGTGCGTTAAACGGAATCTCGCCTGAGACATCTCCAGGTAAAAGAGTCGATTTCACCACCTAAGTGTACTGTAAGGAAGAAGCTGAAGAAAGCCCGGAGAGTGCCGTTCTGTTCAACACTCTCCCTCAAACACCATCCTTTACTCCCTTTAACTTCCTTCCCATCCTTAAACTCCTCTCTCAAGTAGATATTCTTCCAGATATTTAGAAATGTCTGTGTAAAGTGCTCATCCACCGCCGTGTGGATTAAGATCATAATTGTACAGTTTTCATAAATGTCTGTGGTGAAGCAACGGAAAAATCATGGCCGTATGATTTTTCCTGATTGATTGCTTTTGTTGTTATTTTCATAATTTGCCAAATTACTGTAAATGTTTGATGTTAAACTTTGATTCTGTAAATAAATGACCGCATTCATTTTGATGGGTCAAAGATAAATGACGTCTCACGTTTGCATTTCCTTAAATTCAATGCACGTTTTATTCAGTCCAGAAAAATGAGGAATCCGTGTTAATTGATGAATATATCTGAGCATCTCTTCATCTACAAGATCCAGAGCGAGTCCTGAAAGAATAATCCACTCTTTGCCTCAGTTTCATCAAAATCCCTGCACGCTTCCCACGACGTCTGCGACGTTTCCTCCATG
>NW_023628640.1:0-2157 GCF_014905685.2 Nematolebias whitei | reverse complement strand
ATGGAGTTCCTCAGGGCTCAGTGCTTGGGTCAATACTCTTTACTTTAGGTAAAGTTATTAAACAGCGTGGGATAAATTTCCATTGTTATGCTGATGATCCAAAATGCTGCTGCCAGAGTCTTAACCGGAGTTAGTAGGAGAGATCATATTTCTCCAGTTTTAGTTTCTCTCCATTGGCTCCCTGTGAAATCCAGAATAGATTTCAAAATCTTACTTCTAACCTACAAAGCTCTCAACAACCTGGCTCCATCTTATATTACAGATCTTATTGTTCCATATTTTCCTAACAGAGCGCTTCACTCTCAGACTGCAGGTTTACTTGTGGTTCCTAGAATTTACAAAAACAGAATGGGAGGCAGATATTTTAGTTATCAGGCTCCTCTCTTGTGGAACCAACTGCCAATCTCTGTCCGTGAGGCTGACACATTATCCAGTTTTAAAACTAGGCTTAAGACTTTCCTTTTTGCTAAATCCTATAGTTAGGGTCGGCTTGGGTTTCCTGAGCTGTCCCTTAGTTATGCTGCTATAGGCTTAGACTGCTGGAGGACAAACTGACAACAATTTTCACTCTACTACTATCTTTACTTACTCTGCTCAACCTGTTTTGTATTTGTAATTATTTTTTCTATCCTTAACATGTTTTTTTGTCTTTCAGATACACCTGGACCTATACCTGGACCTACCATTCTGTGTTCGTCTGTCTCTCCTTTCTGTCCTCTCAACCAGCCGGTCAAAGCAGACGGCCGCTTGTCCTGAGCCTGGTTCTGCTGGAGGTTTCTTCCTTTTAAAAGGGAGTTTTTCTTTCCACTGTTGCCACTGTGCTTGCTCAGGATGGGAGACTGCAACGAAGCCAAGATTCATCTTGTCTGCTGGATTCCTTAGATAGAGAACTTTACTAATTGGCTTTTATGTATGTGAATGTTTCTGTAAAGTGCCCTGAGACAACTTTGTTGTGATTTGGCGCTATATAAATAAACTGGATTGAATTGAATTGAATTCTGTTTCAAGTGAGAAAACGTAACGTCAGTCTGTCTGTAGATGAAGCTGTTTGTTTGTTTGTTTGTTTGTTTGCTGATTAATGACGGTGATAGAGAACGTGTGTTACTTTGTATTTAATTTAATTGGTACAAGCAGTGTTTAAATGTAATTTATAAATAAAAATAACACAAAGATAATAATTTAATGATTAAGCTTCAACTTTTAATTTGCTGGCAAAGTCTGAAGACACGGCAGGTATGGCAGAATGAATTGCATTTAAACAGGAATTAAAGTAATTTATTACATCTACTCAAATGTGTGTAATTAAGTATTTTATATGTGTGTGTATGTGTTTAATTGCTCTTTTAGATACTTTTGCCTGAACCTAACACTGCAAGTGAAACAAGGCATTTCTTGAGTTGCTGTTAATTATGCTGTAATACATATAAAATCTCTCATTCCAAAAAACAACAACAACAAACAACAACACTTCATGATGGACAGACATCATGGACACCACAGCAGCAGCTGTCTTCACTGATAACATCTTTAAATGATCGTCACTGACATGAGGCCTCTGTCGATGGTTGAAGACAAAGGATTCACTACAATGATCCACACTTTTAATCCAGGTTACAATAATCCACAATTTTAATCCAGGTTACAATATTCCACACTTTTAATCCAGGTTACAATATTCCACACTTTTAATCCAGGTTACAATATTCCACACTTTTAATCCAGGTTACACTCTTCCCTCAATGACACATTTTACAAAGTAGCTAAATGTTGTGCAGGTATAAAGATACATTTGTATATGTTTTTGTGTACATTAATTTTTTAAGCTATTTGACTAACTTTTATTTTTTATTATTCAATGTTTTACTAACAGAATAGTCAAATAGCAACCTGTTTTTTGTGCGAATTTCTATGTCAGTCAAATGTTCAATTTTGGAATAAAGGGGTGGGGCGTACCCTGCTGGAAGCCAGGAACACTGCCTTCAGGTCTGGAAACTCAGAGGAGCTGAGTAAGACAAGAAAAGAGCTGGTTGCTGGTATTAAGAGGGCCAAGGCCACATATGCAAAGAGGATCGAGGGTCAATTCATCTCACAAGACCCTCGGAGCATGTGGAGGGGCATTAAGTGCATAACAGATTATAAAGGAAGGAGTGAACAATG
>NW_023628639.1:0-2157 GCF_014905685.2 Nematolebias whitei | reverse complement strand
GGGGGGGAAGTCACTGGTTCTACTCCCTGAGCTGAGAACATCACGCATCAAATGAGGGTGTTATCATTTATCATGAATGAAGGTTCTTTAAGGTTCATACTGATCTGGCCGTGACAGATATTGAAATTAAATTGACATCACTTATCATTATTAACATCTAATTAAAGTTACCAGAACAGTAAAAGGTTTTCTATTTTCTGATTTTACTTTTAAAAATATAGATGGAAGAGCGTTTTTAAAATATATTTTTAGCCAATCAAACACTTTGAAACTGTGAACTTACTGATTTTATTTTACCCATTCATACAGCACTCTACTAGAGCTCTACAAAGCTAATTGAACAAATAATTCTAAAGAGACTAATCAGTGTTTTATCACATTCATACACTGATGGGACACACATCGGAGGCAATGAGGGGTTGTCAGGATTTGTGTCAGGAGCGAACCCAGAGTGCAGAACAGGGACTCAACTCGGCAGAAATACAAAAATAGGATTTTAATGAGAAATAAAAGTACAAAATAAACAAGCTGACGGGGCAGCAAAACTTACATGGACATAGGAAGGAGGCACTGGGAACTCAGGAGACACGAGAGACACGGGGAACTCGAGGAACCAGGAAGACTCAGGGAAAGACTCAGAGACTCAACGAAGAGTACCCAACGAAGACGACCCGACGAAGAACAAGACAGAAAGGACGACTTAAATACAGGGACAAGATGAGACGTGATAACAAACAGCTGGGACGAGACACAGGTGGCACTAATGAGGGAGCACGAGGGAAACAGACACAAACCAGGCCACAGAAAAGTACCATCCTTACAGGGGTTTAGTGTCTTGCCCATGGACACTTCGGCACGTTACTGCTGGTGGATTCGAACCCCCAACTCTTGCATTGGAGGACGACTGCTCTAATCACTCAGCAACAGCTGCCCCATTAAGCTATGAGTTGATAAATGATAATTGCTAGACTAGAGTTTTTTAATTTTTACATGTACTGAAATGATTATAAAACACTGTTTTGACATTACAAATATTTATAGGTTGTGTTTACAATGTTAATCAATTAATGATGTGATTATATCTAAAGCTAAGGCTAGGGATTTTTGAACGATAAATTAGAACAACTGCTATTATGGATATAAAGCAATATTTTGAAAGTAGAGTTGCAAATTTCCTATCTATTAATTCCAAAACTGATTATTTGAATGTGGGAGAAGAAAATATATATATATTTTTTTATTGGAGACTAAAAAGGTTTTAGAGTGAACTTCTTGGTGTTATCACTAAGTGGACCTTCCTAGTAGTGTGTGACAACCTAACGGGAAGGAAGCCAAACACGGATGATTATATGGGAAAATTAACAGATAATATTGTTACGATATTTTTGGACTGGGCATATGGTTTTGATCTGCTCAGAGACGGGATTATAACAAAATTATGACTCGGTTCTGAATGGGTTAAACTGGGCCAGCAACTCTAAAGAGAATCTCCCTGAAATTCAATATCTGTCACGGAATAGAGTTTAATCTGCTTGCCACATCACGTATAAAGGATTTTGAAGCACTGTCTCATATTTCCTAACACACATAAGATCCATTGAGATCACACTTAGTCATGCCCCTCATACACTGACAGGTTGAGCTCCCCTTCTTCGAAGGCGGAGTCTAGGACCCTATAAATGAGTAATGACACGGGGGCTCTTCTTCCGGGTCTGTAACGCGTCACAGACGGGAGAGTCCAGTGCTGTAAACTCTAACCTTTTTTTTAATGAACTGTTAAAAGAAAAAAAAATGCTGAGAAAATTAAATGACAAACATGATTTGACTAACTGGAAAGTAAATTTGTTGCAGGCTGTGTCTCAATTGAATAACAGACCCATTGCACCAGGCACCACTCCTCTAAATCGAATGATACTACAGAAAAAGAACCAATCAGAATGTGGATAATTGATGACAGAGCAGAGCTGCCTGTCATAGCAACTCCTGGATCTGATGGACTAGATCTGAGGACTCTAGAGCCAGTGACAGTGATTTCAGGTCAAACTCAAGTTATAAAAATTGGTCTGGGTCTGCAATATCCTAAAGGCAGGAGAAGGAAAATGGGTGAATGTGTTATGATCGAGGTCGTACCCAGGATGAAGGACCAGAAAACTGAAC
>NW_023628638.1:0-2157 GCF_014905685.2 Nematolebias whitei | reverse complement strand
TATTCTCCTTGAAAAATTAAATAAATATGGTATAAGAGGACCAGCATTACACTGGGTATCTAGCTATTTGAAAGATAGGAAACAGTTTGTACAAATAAATGGTGTAAGATCTGACCTGTGCAATATCACTTGTAGAGTTCCTCAAGGCTCTGTACTTGGACCAAAGTTATTTATTTTATATGTGAATGACTTAGTGAATGTATCAGGACTCCTCAAGTGTGTCCTTTTTGCAGATGACACCACATTTTTTTGTTTGGGTAAAGATGTAAAATGGATGTTGGAATTGATGAAGACAGAATTTGAAAAAATACAAACTTGGTTTAAACTTAATAAATTATCATTAAATTTAGATAAAACTAAATACATGATATTTAGTAACAAAAAGAGAACTGTTGATGATCCATTTAAAATTGAGGATGTTGAGATTTGTAGAGTTAATGAGATGAAATTTTTGGGTGTAATCATTGATGAACAGCTAACATGGAAAAATCATATAAATTCTGTAAGAACAAAAATATCTAAATCTATTGCAGTACTATACAAAGTCAGAGAATTATTAAATGATAAAGCTCTGTACATGTTGTATAACACAATCATCGTTCCACATTTAATCTATTGCATTGATGTTTGGGGGAAAGCGTGTAAAACATTTACAAAACCTATTTTTACTTTACAGAAAAGAGCTGTAAGAATTATCACCAGAAAGCATTACAGTCACCCATCAAGCACATTATTTTATCAACTGAACTTATTGAAGTTCCATGATTTGGTAGATTATAGTATTCTATCAGTTATGTATAGGGCTCAAAATAACACATTACCATTAAATATCTAAAGGAATGTTGTTAAAAGACAAAGTTGTTATAATCTTAAGGGGATAGAGATATTTGTGAAACCAAAATTCAGAACTAGTCTGAAGGGAAGGTCTACCTCAATCCAAGGAGTTGGATTGTCGAATGGTCTAGAGAGTGATGTGAAAAATGCCAAGTCAATGTGAACATTTAAGAAAAAGATCAAAACTGAATTGTTAAAAAAGTATATATGAAGTAGCTTAGTGTGTTTTGTATTAGAATTAGAAAAATTAGAAAGTTATTCATTTTGTTCTGTTACTTGAAAATTATTATGATTGAAATAACTGTTTGAAAAAAGGGACAGATATAATAAGATTTTTTCTTCTTTCTGCTGCCTTTCATTTTAAATATTTTGTATCTTTTTTAATATTGTTATGGAATTGTTTTTTTTTTTAATGAATAAACTTTATACCATACCATACCAAAAGAGGAGGAGCCAATCTTCTCTTCTGTCGTCTAATCAACTCAAACAAGACAGAAAAGGTTTTTACTCTGTAAATATTGTGTTCAGATATATGTCGACGATGTTAACTTTTGATATTAATGAGTTTGTACACAAGATTTTTCACCTACAACCCCCTCAGCAGCTGTTGGACCCCCCAACAAGACTCTCACCTGGACTCTTTCCAGAACCTCCTCATCAATCCAGGAAGACGTCCAGCTCTTCACTTTGATTTAATTTTATCTTTATATAAATCAACTCTGGGGTTCTTAAAACATGTTTTATAAATCTAAATGATAGTTTTTAACATTGAACAAGGAGTAATCTGTTCCCATTTATTGTCTTTGTTAACTCTGTCTCAGTCTTTTTGAAAACAAAATGATTAATTTAGATTAAATTTGTTGTATTTTTGTATAATAAATGTTAAGACTCGTCCAGGTTTTAAAGTAATTTACCAGCTCTGTGTTTCTTTAATTTATTTTATTGTGGGTTTTTATTGATGTTCAACAGAATTTGTTTGTTCTCAGAACAACAACTAATATAAACTACCACTGATTCACAGCGACCTGTTTCTGAAGAAGTCCTTCGTTCATCTGTCGATAAAAACTTTAGTGGTTTGATTCTAAGAACAAAACTGCTGCTGGTTTTAAACTCCCGTGTGGTGAAACATGATCATGAAGCTGACGTCTCAAGTGAAGCAGCTTCTCTCAGTTTAGATGGGTTTGTCCTAAAATAACACAACTTTACTTCTTAACATTAACACGCGCACACACACACACACACACACACACAAACATTTGCTGACACGCCTACTGAATTGATTGACAGGTCACAAAAAAGAGAGCTTGCAGCCTCAGCCGCAGT
>NW_023628637.1:0-2157 GCF_014905685.2 Nematolebias whitei | reverse complement strand
CTTTTAAAATATCTGAATCTTTTGACCGACGTTTTAAACTGAACAATGGGTAACGTGTCACTAACAGTTGTGAGCCGTCCGTTTTTGTCTGTTTCACATGGACGCAGACATACATGCTCCTCTTTTGCCATTCCACTGAGACAAAGAGGAACAGGTAAATCTAAGATGCACAGCAGTTGTGATTGGCAAATCTGCACTCAGGAAGGCAGGAGGAGGGGTGTGTGCTCTTGAAAAGCATACGTGACTGCAGCAGCAGAGCTATACATGCCTACTTATAAACATAATGATTTAAAACCGCACTACATTATTGGCCGTACCACATGAATAACTGTTTAAAAAATCAGGCCTCGTACAAACAGTTGAAAATCCCAACCCCAAGCATGTGTTTACCAATTAACATAGCTGAACATCTGAACTGAAATAATCTGTTTGAGGAGTTTCAGTCATGGTTTAGGACTCATCACAGCACAGAAACACCACTGCTGAAAGTTCCATCCATTTATCCATCCATCCATCCATCCATCCATCCATCCATCCATCCATCCATCCATCCATCCATCCATCCATTATCTTTATCCACTTCTTCCTTTTCAGGTCATGGGGTTCACTGGTGCTTATATCCAACAGTCACTGTGCGAGAAGTAGGGTACACCCTGCGCAGGTCTCCAGTCCATAACAGAGATACATAGAGACAAACGAGACAATCAACCATTCACTCTCTCACTCTCACCTAGGGACAATTTAGAGTTACCAATCAGTCTAACATGCATGTTTTTGGTCTGTGGGAGGAAACTGGAGTACCTGGAGAAAACTCACGCATGCACGGAGAGAACATGCAAACTCCATCCAGAAAAGCCCCTGACCAGGATTTGAACCGGGGCGATCTGCTCAATGAGAGGCAGCAGCTCTCCCAACCACCATGTTGTAGAGCTGTCATTTCTAACCCGAACCCGGAACCCGGTCCCGCCCGACCCGGATTCAGACCGGGCCGGGCCATAATAATGTGCTTAATGTGTGGGCCGGGTCGATGTCGGGCTTTTTATTGCGTCAGGAACGCGTGCGGCTGACAATCCAATATATGCAAACATGGCTTGCCATACTGCACCTGCCGCATGCCACCATTTGACCGCACGCTAACCGGATGGTTGAAAGAGGTAAAAAGTTAATTTAAGCTTCAGATAGACTACTGCCAGTGATCCATCAGCACAAATGGACGTTCATTCAGCCGCTGCACTCAGCGGACACGCGCGGCCGACGACCCAAACAGGTGAGATCCCAAAATATCCTACATGTCAGAGCAGGATGTAGGCAGAAGCAGGGGAAGCATTTAATGCGCTTTGACGGCTCCTCAGCTCTGATCTTCTGCCCGCCAACCGTTAATAATAGTCGGTGGTATAAGCAGTCAAAGCTTAATAATTAAAAAAAAAAATTTTGCGGGGCTTGGACCTGTAATTACTGTTAATTCGTTGGATCGGGTGGGGTTCAAAGATGATGGCTACAGGCTGGGGCTGGGTCAGTTCTGATTATCTGGATCCAAGTGTTACTCCGTGCTGCCCCTGGAGAAAGTTTCTAATGATATTCTCATGGCCTCAGAAAATGAACTTGTGTCTACACTGGTCCTGTTAGACCTCAGTGCTACATTTGATACAGTTGATCATAACATTCTACTACAGAGGCTTGAATATGATATTGGGATTACAGGAATGGCTCTAAAATGGTTTAAATAATATTTATCTGATAGATTCCAATTTGTAAATGTAAATAATGAATCGTCTTCATACACCAAAGTTAGTCATGGAGTTCCTCGGGGTTCAGTGCTTCTACCAATACTCTTTACCTTATGCTTCCATTAGAGAGTCAGAGTCAGAGTTTCTTTATTGTCATTCGCACCTCATGTGGTACATGTGGTGGAGCGAAATTATGTACACAGGGTCCCAGTTACATCCAACAATAAAATGTATAAGAAAAACAGTAATAACATCTAAGATATGAACTAAGAAAAACATCAACTAAATATACACTAAGCACTCATAACATAAAAACATTGAACATCAGCACAAACATGAACATGAGTCTGTGAGCAGATGTGCACGCATGAACACATCAACATTGAAACAGATCAGCAGCAACATGAAACAGATCAGCAGCAACATGAAA
>NW_023628636.1:0-2157 GCF_014905685.2 Nematolebias whitei | reverse complement strand
TAGTTTCATCTACTAGCATATTTAGCTTCATCTACTAGCATATTTAGCTTCATCTACTAGCATATTTAGCTTCATCTACTAGCATATTTAGGGTTAGGGTTAGGGTTAGGCCTTCATACATCTCCTCCTTCCTACATGTCTCTGCGTGAGTGCAGCTACGGAGTGCGCTCTCAGGACATTATTACCTGCAGTGTTCCCTCAGTGAGGACTGAACTAGGCAAAAGGGCCTTCTCCTACTCCGCTCCAGTTTCCTGGAATATCTTACAAAAAGATTTGAAGCTCTCAACCTTTGACCTCTCTAAGTGTCTTTAAGACTCTGTTGGACTCCTGGCAGGGACCAATGCAGACATGTTCCTGTTTTTAGTTTTCTACATTTGTCTTGGAATCTAGCTGTTTTTTGTTTTGTTACCTTTTTCCTTTTAGCCATCCTATTTGTTAAAAAAACAAAAAAAAACAAAAAAAAACTGTAGTATGACTTTTTATAACTATATATATTGTTGTCACTGTTGTCCATTGTTGTCATCTTTCTTTGTTGAAATCAGGTCTCTCTTGTAAATGAGTCCTCGAGGCTCAATGGGATTTACCTGTATAAATAAAGGTTGATTGATTGCACGACTACAACTGGTCCAAAATGCTGCAGCCCCATTTTTAACCAGTACAGGCAAAAGAGAGCACATTACACCAGTTTTGGCCTCACTGCACTGGTTACCAGTTCACCTTAGAATCCAGTTCAAAATACTCATGTATGTCTAAAAATCCCTGAACAGTCCTCCCCCCATCTCTCTGATTTGCTACAACCGTATATCCCACCACGTTCCCTGAGGTCAGCGGACCAGTTGCTCCTCACAGTTCCAGGAACTCGTCTTAAGCGCAGAGGTGACAGGGCCTTCTCTGTAGCAGGACCAAGACTTTGGAACGAGTTACCTCTGCTTGTCAGACAGGCCCCCTCCCTCTCGGTTTCCAAGTCCTGTTTAAAAACTCACTACTATTCAGTATCTTTCAACACCAGATGATCTGTGTTTTGATCCTGTATGCTCCACACTGGTTTGTCGTCATTATCTGCATCGTTTTTATGTCTATATTCTGATTTACCTCATTTTGTATTTTGCTTTGTGTGTTACCTGTTGTTCTGTCTGTACAGCACTTTGGTTGGCCTTGTAGCTGTTTTAAGTGCTTTGTAAATAAAGTGGTATGGTAATTAAATAGAAGCATATGGTGGTGATCTCACAGCAGATAGATACAGCCGTCAGTTTGTGCTACGCGTATGGCGGTCTGACGACGTATGCTGACCGAACAGAACACCGGCGGATCTGCAGCATCCAATATGGCGGCCGCTCTGAAGCAGCCCTGCAGCGAGACAACCCTGCTCCTAATGTGATGTACAGTTTCAACAATTCACTTCAAAATAAACCCGAGCACGTTCATGAACTCTCTTTGTGCAACATTTACCACATTACAGACGGCTATGAAAACAACTACTTTATAACAATAAAACAAAATCACAAAACAATATTTACTAGAAATTACAACCATACCTGTTAGAGAACAAACATGTGGTTGGTGGAGGTCTGACGTGAAGCTCCTGCTCCTACACAGAAAAACAGAGACACAGTCACGAGACTAGATTATCCAAGCACGCGACGATATGTGGCTGCTAACAGCTAAACATGCTAACAGACGCTAACAGCTACAGATGCTAACAGCTACAGACGCTAACAGCTACAGATGCTAACAGCTACAGATGCTAACAGACTGAACTAACTTCCTCTCCACAGACAATAAGCTGCAGCGTTACAAGCCTCTGGCAGCAGCAGCTTGGAACTAAATCACAGAATAAAGTATTTGACTCACGAGAAGTCTTTTTTCATCAGTAATTGAAATAAATCACGGAGATAAATCCAGACGAAGCTTCTGATGACAAAGGGCCGCAAAATGGACGAGCTGCTGACGTCATGTCTATGTATTTACCAGCAGCCACCACCAGGGGGCGCCGTCACTTCACAAACAACTGGAACCTGGCTCATGTAACTGGATTGAAACAGTTTTCCCCAAGAAAATAAAATAAAATAAAAACTTTAATATCTACTAGATAAACTTAACTGGAAATATAAATAAATAAATGAATAAATAAATAAAAATTATATATATATATATATA
>NW_023628635.1:0-2158 GCF_014905685.2 Nematolebias whitei | reverse complement strand
CCTCCTCCTCATAACAAGACGGAGGAGAAGGGGAAATCGCCGACCTGAGACAGTCAGCAGAGCAATCCTGACTCCAGGCAATGACTCTCTGGTGCTTCCAATCGATCTGCGGATTATGTCGTCTAAGCCAAGGGAATCCTAATATTAATTGGGGGTTATTTGAATGAAAAACAAAAAACTCACTCAGTTCATGATGATTGCCAGAGATGATGAGCTTCAGAGAAGTGACTCTGTGGGAGATGGTGGAAATGGTCTGACCAGTGAGTGTAGTCATAGAGAGGGGATGATCCAATCTGTCCAAAGGAATTGACAGTCTCTCCACCAAGCTGTCACTGATCAGGTTTTGTTCAGCTCCAGAGTCAACAAGCGCCTGCACAGAGAAATTTGAATTGTTATAAAAAATGGAAGAAGGGAGAGTCAGACGGTTCTCAGGAGAAATGTCAGAAGCGCCCACCCGAATCTCCTGCCTTATGGGTGGGGCCGACCTTTTAAACGCAGGGGGCAAGAGGCGATGAAATGTCCCTTCTTACCACAGTATAAGCATTCTTTAGCAGAAAAACGACGCTGTCTCTCCTCAGGAGTGAGACGGGTGCGCCCAACAATCATTGGTTCCACAGGGTCAATTTCAGTGTTTGGAATATTCGGGCGGGAACGGCTTGTCAGATCCGGAAGTGGGATTCCGGAAACGGAGGAACTCTGGGAGTTGTAGTCCAAACTGCCCCGACACTCTCTGAAGCGATCGTCAATGCGAATTGACAGGTCGATCAAATCGTTCAGATTGTCGGGATGATTTACGAGGGCTAGTTGATTTTTAATATGATCGTTGAGGGCACTCACAAATACTCCCCGAAGAGCGAGGTCCTCCCATCCGGCCTCTCGGGCCGTGATCCGGAAGTGAAGAGCGAAGTCCGCCGCAGATAGGTTTCCCTGGCGTAGCGCCATTAGCCTCTTGGAAGCGGTTTCTTGATGCAGGGGACGCTCAAAAACTCTCTGGAAATCATTAAAAAAAACAGAAAAGGCACAGTCATTTACTGACACGGAGCTGAAGTAAGCGTTCGCCCACCTCAACGCCTCCCCTTGAAGAGAGGAAACTATGTGGGAAATACGGGACGAGTCGGAAAAAAAGGTACGTGGAGCTCTGCTAAAGGCTAAATTACACTGTAACATAAACCCTCCAAACTCCTCGGCCTTACCAGAAAATAGAACACTGGGTTTTATCTCGGGCTCACGGATAGTGTGTAGAATTGAAGATCCAGAAGGTTGAGAAGAGAGGTTGGAGTTAGATGTCTCGGTGTGGGAAGATGAAGAGACCTTCTTACCTAGCTCGTGGACCATACTACCCAGTTCGGTTAAATTCTCGGAGAGTTTCTGTTGTTGTTTTACGATCTGTAGAAACATGTTTTCAGTAGTGGTTATTCGGTGTTCTTGGGAAGCTAGTAGCTCTTGTAGCTGATCCTTCTCGGCCTTGTCGTGAGTACTCATATTATGGCTGAATCATTCTGTTACGGTTTAACAAAATAGTACTCAAATTCAGACAAGGCTGAGAGGGATGACAGACACGGATGAAAGTTTAAGTGATTTTATTTACAGTGCAGGGAATAGGGAATTCGGGGTTCCTGGAAGGCAAGGTGCAGAGTATTAACAGGGAGGTTTGAACGAGACTGATAATCAGAATAAGTTGAGTTCCTTTTCTTTCTTACAGGGTGATGACGAGGAGGCAGACTCAAGGAGGAAGAAGTCCAACAGGTAAGAGTGTCCACTTGAACTTGTAGATACCTTGAAGGGTTCTTGAGGGGGGTTGTGGTGGAGGTGGAGTGGCAGGCTGGAGAACAGAGCTTCCAGAGGAGTCCAGTACAGAGGAGGTTCGTCAGGTTAGAAACTCCAGGTGTGTCCGAGGCTTGCCTTGAAATCAAAGAAGAACACGAGTTGAATAATTCAGAATTCTCAAGGGAAAGTACTAAATGGCTGTCTCACAATACCCCAAGGTGAACAATGATTCAGCGAAGACTGGAACCTCCACACAGGCTTAAGTAGTGGCTGGACTCGTCAACCAGATGGGAAACAGGTGGCAACCCAGGAGCTCTGTCTCAGCTAATCAGCATCTGCAAGGTGAGTACTCCCACACACAAACACCCACACACACACACAACCCCAATAG
>NW_023628634.1:0-2158 GCF_014905685.2 Nematolebias whitei | reverse complement strand
TGTTTCTTTACTTCCTGTCTGTGTTTCTTTACTTCCTGTCTGTGTTTTTGAACTTCCCGTCTGTGTTTCTTTACTTCCTGTCTGTGTTTTTGAACTTCCCGTCTGTGTTTCTTTACTTCCTGTCTGTGTTTCTTTACTTCCTGTCTGTGTTTTTGTACTTCCCGTCTGTGTTTCTGCACTTCCTGTCTGTGTTTCTGTACTTCCTGTCTTTGCTCTTTTGCAGGTTTTTGTCTCGCCTTGGCCTGTCTTCTGTTTCCAGACTCGTGGGAGAGTCCAGAGATGAGAGCTCTGTGCGGAGACTCGGTGAGAAGATTTGACCTCCTGTTTCCGGTGAACTCTGTGGATAAATATGTCGCAGAACTGTTGTACGACGAGGATGATGTGATATTCATGTTTTATATTGTTCCCATTCTTAAACTCTTCAGCCCTGATTTGTCTCTGTCTTCTGTGGACATTCGTCCTCCAGGTCAGCAGCTTCTCTCCAGGGAACTGCTCCATTCATTGGGCCTACATCCTGGCCATGCTTGGCGTTCTTGATTACGCCATCTTGGCCACACTGGCCTTTGTTCTCGCCAACCGACAGGATGCGCTTCTGCCACCAGATTCCCAGGACGGTGAGCTGGAGGAGGAGGGTGATGAAGGTTCGGTCCTTTGGTAAAATATCAGACCTTACAGAACCTGTGTTTGTCTTTATACAGTGACTGCAGGCCTGATGCTGGAGGCATGATTCAGCAGGTCAGTTTCTTCTTCTGTTGGACGTCACCTGTTTCTGGAAAACTCTTGTCTTGATGTTTTTTGTTCTGTCCTCCGCAGAGATGTTTGCTTTTCACTCTGCTGAGCTTTTCATCATCATCATCATCATCAAGAGTTCCAGAGGTTGAAGAACGCCCACATTCATCATGAACTGAACATTGTTTTCTTTCTGGTTGGTTGAGGCAGGTTGTGTGAACATTCAGACGGGTTCTACTGAAATGATCTCGAGTTCTGGCTGCCAAAGAAAGATAACAACAGGAAGGCAACAAGAAACTGAGAGGAACAACCAGAGAATTGCGGCCCTACAGGCAGATGAATTGAGCAAGGCAGGACTACACTCCATTTTTATGTACACTTTTCCAAGACTTTTGGGTTTCTTGTGGTTGAGGCACCGTCATCCTGCTGACCTTCATGACCAATCATAGAAGAGCAGCGTTCACTGAGGGGTCTCCTAAAGAGACAGGAGCTGAAGACAACATCTCACCAGGATTGTTTTATAACAATGCTGGACAATCTTCATTAAGTGACCAGGATAATGGTGGTCCTTCTGCAAGTGACCAGGATCAAGGAGGTCCTTCAGCAAGCAACCAGGATCAAGGTGGTCCTTCATCAAGTGACCAAGATCAAGGTGGTCCTTAACAAGTGATCAGGAACAAGGTAGTCCTTCAACAATCGACCAAGATCAAGATGGTTCTTCAGCAAGCAACGAGGATCAAGGTGGTCCTTCAAAAAGCGACCAGGATCATGGTGGTTCTTCTGCAAGTGACCAAGATCAAGATGGTTCTTCAGCAAGCAACCAAGATCAAGGTGGTCCTTCAACAATCGACCAGGATCACGGTAGCCTTTGAACAATCGACCAGGATCACGGTGGCCCTTGAACAATCGACCAGGATCAAGGTGGCCCTTCAACAATTGACCAGGATCAAGGTGGTCCATCAACAATCAACCAAGATCAAGGTGGTCCTTCAGCAAGCAACCAGGATCAAGGTGGTCCTTCAACAAGCGACCAGGATCAAGGTCAGCTGGCAGGGCCAATTTGGAAACTCAGTAAAAATGAAACATCATTAAAAGCTACAGAAGGATTTTTTTATGTAGAACACGAGAAGCTTCTTCCAATGTGAACCCAAGTTTCAGTTTGTTTCTTTTAATCTCTGATGTCTGAAAACACATATCAACATTTTGTTTTATTGAAGCAGTAAAATATCTGAGGGCATCAATGGGGTTAGCTTAGCTTAAACACCAGACAGGTGGAAACGTGTTGGCATAGCATCTAGATAAATGTGTTGAGGAAGGTTTGAGCATCAAAAATAAAATACCGTCTGATTTCCTGTTAGCATGAAGCAGCTCACGATAGAGTGATTTCCTGTTAGCATGACGCAGCTCACGATGGAGTGATTTCCTGTTA
>NW_023628633.1:0-2158 GCF_014905685.2 Nematolebias whitei | reverse complement strand
GCTGGTTCCCACATCCTGCCCATCACCAGAGCGAAGGGGTTTTCACTGAGCGGAAATTCCTTCAGTGCCCCACGGGAGCCGAGCCTTGACGGAGGCTTTTTCGGAGCAAAGATGTCCAGGTTGGACCAGCGTCCTGCGCCTCCGGATAAGCATAACCAGGCGGTGACATCGCTCTCCAACCGAGCTCACCAGCGTGCGTTCCAGGTGGCCGCAGCGAACAGCACGTTACGCTGTTGGCGTACAACGTTCAAGAGGTGGGAGGAGACATAACGCTCCCTCTGCAAGGCAGCTGACATCATCCTCAACCGATGCGCCTCTTTGTTGTCTGCCGGTCTCGCATTGCAGCCGGAGGACGAGGGTTCCCAGAGGTTCACCTGGCCTGTCACTCCACCTCCCTTTTGGAGGAGCTGCAGAAAGCTTTTTTGTTGGAGGGCCCTCATCAACGAGGGCTCATTTTCAAGACTTTCCATGGCTGAACAACGCCTCCCCACTCTGCTACGCCAGCCCCGCCCATCAGACATCCCCGGCATCTGGAAGTTCAGCTTTTCCCGAAGATCGCCAACAGGTGGCGCCCTAGGACAACAACCGCAGAGCTCAGGGGGAGATGACTCAAAATGACAGTTTATGAGATGTGTGTGAAGATGACATGACTGTGGAAATAAAACATCATGTTATGATGAAAGTGTCTTATTAGCCAGTCTGTCAGCTCGGATGACCTGACAGCGGCTTCGTCACCCCCCCCCCCCCACCACCACCACCACCACTACTACCACCACCCCCACACACACACACGAATGAGCCAGTGGCCTTTTTAAAGGTTGTTTCAATCACTGTGATCAAACGTGAGATCACTGTACGAGCCCAGTAACGCATCTCGCTCTCGGCCGGAGCGATACGCGTCTCACCGCAGTGGTGTCAAACGCGCGCTCTCGCGGTGTCAACAGTTTTCCCACGCCGCTCCTCAACATACACTGGCCCACATAAACATGAATGTGGACCCGCAGCCAAGCGCAGCACACAGATGCTCTCAGAGCCTACATGTTGCAACTTGCAGCCCGACCCTCTCCGTTCGGAGGAGTTTTTAGAGACGGTCCTGTCACCAGACCAGGTCTCATCCCTAAGGCAGAAGTCCAAGGGTTCCCGATGGACAGGAAAACACAGGTTGTTACTCACGTTACTTCCTGGTTCCAAACGGACCGGAGGAACGAGACCGATGTGGACCTGTCAGTTTTTCAACAAGGCGATCATGGGTAGACCGCTTCACATGTCGGCACAGGCTCAGATGTTGACGTCACACCTGCTAATTCTGGGCTTTGCCATAAAATTTGAAAAGTTCGATTCTCCCGGCCCATACGATTGTTATCTGGGAGTGGGGCTAAACTCGTTTATTCATTTATCACAGACGAGAATGGACTCTCTAAGAGCCCAGCTCTGCCACGTAAGACCGGGCAGAGTAATAACAGATATTTTCCATCATAAAGCTGTTAAATACGATGTCGTCAACACATGGATCTGGTGAGGCAAAAAGAGACGGACGATCACTGTTCCTCCCTCCGTGAGAGCAGACCTCCGACACTGGGGAAACCCCTGGTTTTTGTCGGAGGGAGCCCCCGTCAGCAGACCTACGTCACACGTGTCAGTCTTCACAAACGCACCGGTGTCAGGTTGGGGGGTGACATGCCTATTTTGAGCTGTAGGGGAGCTGTGGCTTTTCTCACAACAGCTCATATAAACGTTCTGGAGGGTTGCACAGTTATGAATGTGATTCAACACTTTGCTCCTGTGCTACAGAATCAACGGAGCCCAAATGTTACACATTGCAAGGAAAGTACTGTGTTGGGCACATCAAAATCGGCTCTCCATCAGAGCAGTGTACATCCCCGGTGTTCTGTACAAGAGGCAGATGTGATGTCCAGGAGCTGTCCGCGTCACGGGGCGTGGACCCTCCACCTCGGTCTGATGGCCCAGACATGGCAGGACTTTGGCAAAGCAGCCGTGGACCTGTTTGCGACACGAGGAAATGAGCAGTGTCAACTATGGGCTTCACTGAGCCCGCAAGACGAACCCCCACTGGGGGGTGGACGTGTTTGCTCATAGCCCATGGCCCAAAACGATTTTTACATGTTCCCCCACCTCCTCTGATATTACGTTTTTTTTT
>NW_023628632.1:474-2158 GCF_014905685.2 Nematolebias whitei | reverse complement strand
AGCTGCGGCCTCCAAGGCGTCTACGCCGCCAGCTGCGGCCTCCAAGGCGTCTACGCCGCCAGCTGCGGCCTCCAAGGTCCTACGTGTCGGACGGCCTCCCGGCCGCCCCCCTGATCGATGGTCCCGTGTCGGACGGCCTCCCGGCCGCCCCCCTGAGCGATGGTCCCGTGTCGGACGGCCTCCCGGCCGCCCCCCTGAGCGATGGTCCCGTGTCGGACGGCCTCCCGGCCGCCTCCCTGAGCGATGGTCCCTTCGGATCTCCAACCTGCCTTTTTTGCCCACCTCCGGTGCCCCCTCCACCCACCCGGTCCTTGTTAATTTTCTTTTTCTTTGGTGGTCCGTCAGGATGCCGGACCTTTAAGGGGGGGCTATGTCACGGTCAGCGGCCCCCGCTGCCCCCCCATCTACCAAGCCTCTGCCACCTCCTTCAAGCTTATGTCACGGTCAGCGGCCCCCGCTGCCCCCCCATCTGCCAAGCCTCTGCCACCTCCTTCAAGCTGCAACCAGGAACCAACATTCATATCTTCAAGCAATCATCCCACTAACTAAATCATTTCTTTCCATTTCAAGTTTCTGTCTCTGTCTGCTTTTTATTTTATGTTGTTCTGCTTTGTGTGTGATTTTCTGTTTATCTGTTTCTGTTATGTTCCTCTCATTTCTCAGTCTGCTTCTCCACTCACTCCTCAGTCTGCCTCTCCACTCACTCTTTATCATTCACACCTGTCACTCATCAGCCACCTGCCCAGGTGCTCTCATTAACCACTCTCCCTCTGTCTCATAAAAAGCCTGTCTCTCCTGCACTCCTTGTCCGGTGACTGTTCTATGTTCTCAGACTTCACAATCCTCTTCTGCCTTGCCTGGTTTCTGCCCCCCTGATGATCTGCTCTGCATTATTTCTGATCCAATCTGCCAAAAGTAAGTTTTGCTGCACAGACAGCCTTTTGTTTTGTTGTTTAAAAAAATAAATTGTTTTGGTTTTTTGAACTCCTGCCTCACTCATCTCTCTGCAATTGGGTTCCAACATTGAGGTTCGTGACAGAATCACCGGACCAGAACCCAGCAGAGGGATGATTTCTCTGTTTGAGTATTTTTGCCGTGAGGCAGAAAAAACTGCCCAGAAAGACAGAGAAAGGGAGGAGAGGAGGAATCCATTTTGGGGGACCCGCCTGGCCATTAAACCTGGGTCCTCACAGCCTCTCCGTCCTTCTCCACCTCACCGCGCCGCTGCACCCCACTGCCCACCTCCTCCTCGCTCTCCACCTGGTGGGGCCAATCAGTCATCGGAGGAGAGGAGGAATCCATTTTGGGGGACCCGCCTGGCCATTAAACCTGGGTCCTCACAGCCTCTCCGTTCCTCTTCACCTCACCACGCCGCTGCATCCCGCTGTCCACCTCCTCCTCGCTCCCCACCTGGTGGGGCCAAGCAATCATCGGAGAGAGGGGGGCAAACTGCTGGTCCTCCCCGAACCCAGCGCAAGAAGGGGAGAGCTTCGCGAAGGGTGGGGTTCATGGCTCCTCCACCACCTGCTGCTGCAGCTCCGTCTCTGGTCTTTGGTTCTCCAGCTGCAGCTCTGTCTTTGGTTCCTGGTTCTCCAGCTGCAGCTCTGTCTCTGGTCTCTGGTTCACCAGCTGCAGCCCCGTCTCTGGTCTCTGGTTCTCCAGCTGCAGCTCTGTCCCTGGTTCC
>NW_023628632.1:0-464 GCF_014905685.2 Nematolebias whitei | reverse complement strand
CCGTCTCTGGTCTCTGGTTCTCCAGCTGCAGCTCTGTCCCTGGTTCCTGGTTCTCCAGCTGCAGCTCCGTCTCTGGTCTCTGGTTCTCCAGCTGCAGCTCAGTCTCTGGTTCCTGGTTCTCCAGCTGCAGCTCCGTCTCTGGTTCCTGGTTCTCCAGCTGCAGCTCTGTCTCTGGTCTCTGGTTCACCAGCTGCAGCTCCGTCTCTGGTCTCTGGTTCTCCAGCTGCAGCTCTGTCCCTGGTTCCTGGTTCTCCAGCTGCAGCTCCGTCTCTGGTCTCTGGTTCACCAGCTGCAGCTCTGTCTCTGGTTCCTGGTTCTCCAGCTGCAGCCCCGTCTCTGGTCTCTGGTTCTCCAGCTGCAGCTCTGTCTCTGGTTCCTGGTTCTCCAGCTGCAGCTCCGTCTCTGGTCTCTGGTTCACCAGCTGCAGCTCCGTCTCTGGTCTCTGGTTCACCAGCTGCAGCTCC
>NW_023628631.1:0-2158 GCF_014905685.2 Nematolebias whitei | reverse complement strand
TGCCTCTTAAGAACTACCACCTACAGCCATCAAAAAGCATGTTTGTTTGTTCTGAACCACAACAGCTACACCTTAAAAGTATGGAGGTCACCTGGGACATGGTGAATAAATTTGAATGTGCTACCAGAGCACAGAGTACATGTCCTGAATGGCATCAGCTAAGGAGGCATAGGTTGACTGCCTCCCGCTTCAGGGAGATCTGCCAGGTTCAAGATAAATCTGAGGAAGATCTGGCAAATCGTCTGCTGCAAGGGACCTATCAGACTGCAGCTATGAAGAGAGGGCTTGAATTAGAGGCAGATGCTATCTGCGAATATTGTCAAATTAAAAGAGTCAACCACTATCCCTGTGGATTTGTGATTCACCCTGATGCTCCTTGGCTAGGGGCATCTCCAGACGGATTGATCTTTGATCCTTCTGAGCCATGTCAGTTCGGGCTGATTGAGATTAAGTGTCCAAATGTGAAAAGTTATGTTGACTGTCCATATCTCCAAATGAAGTCAGGCAAATTGGAACTAAAAAAACTCATGCTTACTATTGGCAGGTTCAGGGGCAGATGCTAATAACTGGGATGAACTGGTGTGATTTTGTTGTCTCAGCTGAGGAAGATATTCTTATTCAAAGAATTTATGCAGACACCAATGTGATGGATTCAATCAAACACAAAGTAGACAGATATTTTTTCTATGTTTACCTGCAGAAATGTCTAAATTAGGAGTTTGATCAAATCAAATGTACAAATTTGTTTCAAAATATTTCCATCATGAATATCTATTTACAAATGTAAGACAATGTCAATGTAAATAAATGACAGCATTTTCTGTTTCTTCAAGACTGTGCCATCAGCTTTTCTGTCAAACTTCATATCTCCATTTCCTGACCAAAGGTCCATTTTGGTAATTTGACAGGAGACAGGCAACTGTAAAAATTTGGTTTATGCTTCCTGCAATGGAGAGAGGGATAGTGGAATCAAAGAGTTTATTTTCTTTAACTCTTCTTATTAACCTCTCAACATGCACCCTCAAACGGGCAATGGACTGGGTCTTCAAAACGTCGATCTCTGACATTTGGGCCCTCTTGGAGAGGAAGGCAGGACGATGAACAGTCCCAGGTACAAGATCATCCACCAAGAATCCCTTGTCCACCATGATGGCCATGTCCAGTGTCAAGAGTGATGTAATCCCTGATTGACGGAACACTTCCTTGTCACTCATGGAACCCTCAAACAGTGCTGACACAAATGTCAGGGCTCCGTGAGGAGACATGCCCACCATGGCCTTAAAGGTACAGTGGGATTTGTAGGTGGAGAAGACTTCACTCTGGAGGAGCAGGGATGAAGGTGTTTGACACCGTAGTTCTGTACAGTCCAGGATAACTTGTGTGTCACTGTAGCGGCCATCAAAATCCTGTGGAAGACTGGAACTCACAGCTGCAGGAGACATCCACACACAAATTGAGCCCAATAAGCAGTACAGGAAGTTGGCCCATGTCACAATAATGCAGCTGACTGTTGCTCTGTGGATGTTAAATCGATGGCCCAGTTCCCTCTGGGTACATCCAGTAGACAGGTAGGAGAGGAAAAGAAAAAGCTCATCTATTGGCAGCAGTTTCTGGACAGAAAATTATTTAAATGTTAGTTCAAAACCAGCATTCTCATTGTGTGTGTGTGTGTGTGTGTGTGTAACTTACAGTTGGTCTGGTAAAAGGGGTTTCAGTTGTTGTACTCATGACGTCGGTTTTCTTTGCTCTGGTGACCCTGACCATTTTGGCTGTTGCTGCCTCGATCAAGTTCCAAAACGCCTTCAGATGCTCATATGAGGGGAACCTAAAACACATAAAAAAAAAATATATATATATATATATATATATATATATAAACTGTCACTCTCCACATTTATAACTGTGAAAACAGTTTTCAAATTTTGACACGGTACAACTAAGAACATAAATATCTTTCTTTGAAATTTTATGTTGTAAAGTGGAAAGAAAATTATACATGATTTGAAGGTTTGTAATTTTTTTATAAATTGAAAACTATTTTGAGCACAAATGTTCAGCCCCCTTAAATCAGAGAGTAACTTCTAGTCTTCATAAGTTTCCTGATGATTGCCAATGGCATAATAGTCAGCCTGTGTGTCATCTAATCACAGAAACCAAC
>NW_023628630.1:0-2158 GCF_014905685.2 Nematolebias whitei | reverse complement strand
ATCTGATCAAGATTTGAGGTCATCAGGGTCAGATCAGGTTCACTACAGTCCCCCCTTTGGAAATCATCACCTGTCCATGGGGATGAATTCCAACCGTGAACTTAGACCTTCAAATGTCCTTGAGCTTGATGTAATCCAGCAAGGAAGACCAAAGTCAAAAGTAATCCAGCAAGGAAGACCAAAGTCAGAAGTAATCCAGCATGGAAACAAAGTCAAGGTAATTCCACAATGTTCTTGGTATTCCATTGTGTTGATTATAATTCCATATCGTCTCGATAATTCCATTGTAGCAATGCTTTAACCCCTTGGAAACAGAGTCTGTAATCCATTGGAAAAAGTCATATAATCCACAACGGTAAATCCACAACGATTGGAAGTGTTGATTAATCAGCATACAGAGGGGTACCCTTGGATTGAACTGAAGATGCGGCCACTGGATGAAGAGTTGAGACCAACGTCAGGATTGCAGGTCGCCTCCAGCGAAGGTTGTCTCCAGCGACGACCAGCCTGTGCCGTTCTGGTTCAATGTGTCATGCAATTATGTGGTTTAAGGTGGGCTTATGAAGGGGAATTTACATAAGGCCTTAAACTATATGCACCTGGTGTGTAAGCTATTATGGTTGGGAATAGTTACAACTACCAGTTAAGGGGTGGAAAATGCTGATAAGGGTAACTACAGGGGTTTATGCCTATAGAAAAGTGTTGCAAACTATTTTTCATTTCTAACTTGGTTTAAGTTAGCTTTACATGGTAAAATATAGTTTGGTGTAATTGTCTGTTGTCCTTTAGACGAACGACTTGAGATTGGGTGTTTGGTTTCCCCATAAATGTTTTGGAAGTCTATGGCGAGACTTATCAAAAAGAATTAGCTACCCCCCCGAATAGAATTGTTCGAGTAGGTTCGGCTTAAGCGTTGTGAGATCAATGTAGATTATGGTACTCAAAGTAGCAATAATATACATTGACTCCGCAAAGATTGCAATTTAATGAATGAACTGCATGTTGGCATGGTCAAAGGCTTCTTAGTCTCTAACTTACTACACAACAAAATTCATTCTTTCCTCAGAAACAGCCAAAATCAACTAAACAACGTTTCAACACCGACAAGAGTAGTGACTAAGCATCTAGAAACATCGTTTCACTGCTTCTCCTCACCCTGGTTGCCAGATTTCAGTCACGCTGTCCCGTTTTATCAAGGGTAGGTCCTGTGAGTTTAAACTATGGTTAAGTTTATTATCCATTAGTTATCTTCTGCTTGGGTAACCCTTATTCCCACGAGGTCAGATTTTGTGAGATCTTTGTCTCCTAAGGAGTTATTGCACGCCGTGTGTTGTTTAATCTGGTTACGATGTACCCATTTAACAGTTGGCTCTTTTTGGCCTTTACTGATTTTTATCTGGTAGACAACTGGAGACACTTTGTCGATTATCAGATGGGGTCCAGTCCATCTAGGCATCAGCTTACGGGCGAGAGTTCCGGTCCCGGACTCTACTCTCCCAGTTTTGGGTGCAAACGTGTAGTACCAGACCCTGTCTCCCACTTGGAGTTCCTCGTAAGAGGCCTTTTGGTCGTAGTACGCTTTGCGTCCTTCAGCTGATTTTTCCAGGTTTTTCTGGGCGAAAGCAAAAGTGTTCTTAAGGTGTCTTTCCAAGTCTTTCATGTATTGTTGTGTGGTGTAGGCTGTTGCCATGGCAGCATCGCCTGGTTGGTACAACAGGTGCAGAGGGAGAGTCATTTGTCGACCCGTCATCATCTCGAAAGGAGCGATGCCAGTCGACGTGTGTGGAGTGGCCCTTATGGCCATGAGGACCAGAGGGAGTTTCACGTCCCAGTCCTTGTGGTTTGCGGCTACGTATTTCTTCAAAATACTCACCACAGTCCTGTTTGCTCTCTCAACCTGGCCTGAAGCCTGTGGGTGGTAGCCAATATGGAAGTTGGCTTTGACGCCTAGCGTCTTCCACAGTTCCTTCATTACTTCACCTGTGAAGTGTGTACCTTGGTCTGAGTTCACCCTAAGGGGAAGTCCAAACCTTGAAAATACATGATTCATTAACAACATAGCAGTGGTTTGTGCTGTGTCATTAGGGGCTGGTAGACATTCTACCCATTTGGTAAACGCGCAGGTTACCGTGAGAAAATATTTATTTCCTCTAGAGGT
>NW_023628629.1:0-2158 GCF_014905685.2 Nematolebias whitei | reverse complement strand
GTGGAGGGAGGGAGTGGGGGGTGGGGTGGGGTGGGGGCACTTGGAAAATGAAGGAAAGAAAATGCATGAATAAAAACAGTTGGATCAGCAGTCATTCCAGACACGTTTTCAAAGATTATAGACAAATAAAGCCGTCAGTGAGCAGTTTTCTGTTGCCTGGATGAAGTGGTGGTGGTGGTGTGTGTGTGTGTGTGTGTGTGTGTGTGTGTGTGTGTGTGTGTGGGGGGTGATAGTGTGATTTGCAGAGACAATGATGGAGTGGAGGAGCACCACCTGAGCTGGGGTGTTGTTTTTCAAGGTGACAGAGAAAATGAAGGATGCAGGGATTCAGGTCTGGATTAGGATGGGGGTTTGTGTGGTGGCTGCTGCTGCTGCTTGGGGGTGGGGGGAGAGCAGGGACGAGGATCTGAGCAGCAGCAGCAGCAGCAGCAGCAGCAGCAGCAGCTTACGTAAGCCAGAGCACTCAAAGGACGGGCCATTTAATTTCTACTGAGCTTCATGGTTCCTCGTCCCGGGTGGTTGAGTTTCAACATTTCACAGGATAAAAAATAAAAGATGGAGGCGACAGGAAGCAGCTTTTTATCAAGTTAGGTGTCCTCCTGCCTTTCTCATCCGGCTGTAATTCATCATCAGCGTAAATGACAAGTTTGACGTGAAGGAGCTCACGGCAAACGGCTCGATGTTTAAATTAATCTGCACAAAAAACAAACATTTAAACCCACAGAAAAAAACCACCTCAAATCCAGATTACAGCAGGTGTTTTTGTGAGAAGAGGTCCAGGCTACAAAAATATAACAGCAATGTTCACAAAATAACAGAAAAACTAAAGTCAGGCGACTATATAATTGCCTATCTGAGTTTTTGTCTGTTAGCAAAATACCTCACCAACGACTAGATGTATTTGAATGAAACTTCCAGAAAATATTCATTGGTTGTACATCTGGTTATCTTCGAGATGGCTGCCACAGCTAAATGATTCAACAAACACAAAGTAGCTTTAATTCTGCCAGTCTTGTAGGAATTGTGCTAAAACCTGCCGTTTTATTAGCTGAGAGTCATTTGAAAGAGATACCCGAGTGCTGGCGTGCATGGCAGCGGGCGACATGCATTCCTCCAAAGAACACTGAGTCCTTAATAACTTTATGTTTTTATTAAATTGTGGGTGTTTTTCACATTTTCGTAACGTATTGTTGTCGTTCTTTGAAACGCCCAAAGTCAAACTAATGGAAATTCACTCCGGTGGTCGTAGTGAAACGATTAGTTTTAATTGGCTTTCATTATTTTCCTCTAATTGAATCAATTCAAACAATTATGTCTGTCCATGATTACGTTAGACGTTCAAGTTTATGTTCTGGTGATAAGGAGGGGAGATTTTGTTTGGCTACAGCTACATTTTGTTTATTTTTCATTAAAAATATTCTAATTAAACACATTTTTAGCTGATTTTATGGCCAGATGTGTAAAAACAGGTTCATAAATGCTTTTATCTTTTTCTTCTTCTCCCAGATGATGGTTTGGATTCAGCACTTTACAATCACTCTGTTTTAGGATATTTAATAACCGTGCGTAAAACTCCTCAAAATTCACCTGTAAACCCAAACCTTTTCATCTGTGTAGACAATAATCTGTATTTTTATGCTGTAATTTGTAATTTGTGACTCTTTTCTCTATGAGAGACCTGCTTAGGATTTCCACGACTCCAGATTACGGAGGAAATCAATCACATGTGACTCTTGTTTCCCGTGCCAAACATGAACAAAAGAGGCCGGTTGTGTGACTCAAACGGTCTTACCTCTTTATTGTCCTCCATCGCAAACTGAAGTGAGGAATTATAAATACACTCCGTTCCTCTATCTGTCATCCGTCCGCTCGTCTTGCGAGCTGGATAACTTGAAAAGGAGGCAACATGCAAATTTCCATTTTGGTGTGTGGCTGCACATTGCCCCAAGAAAAGACTCCTGAAAATTAGGTGGACATGTCAAAATCCAAGATGGCTACCACCATACATATGTATATATATATATATATATATATATGGTGTAGAGGCAGGGCAGCCGGCTTGGGACCCGAGAGTCCCAGGTTCGATCCCCAGTCACTGCACATCACGTGGCGTCTCTGGGCAGCACGTCTAATCCCCAAAATGTCCCCCGGGCGCTTT
>NW_023628627.1:0-2158 GCF_014905685.2 Nematolebias whitei | reverse complement strand
TCTTTGAGGAGCGTTCACTAGCCAACGAGAGCCAATTATTTCCGCTTTTGCATCTTTAGCCAGGTGTCGAGGCGTTACGGTCGTTGAGCACTTAGAATTTTCCGGAATAGGTGTTAATCCGCATATGCCCGCGGTTTTATTCCACATAAACGGTTTGCTCGGGCACAGATAGTGTATCTCCCGAGTGAGAACACACATCTGCAGGTTTGGAGCCAGGTAAACTGAGGGGTTGTCGTCGTGGTACGCAACCATCCTTGGTGTGTCAATTTGAACATGGTTTTCGCCGTGCCAATTGCCAACATTTACGACGTCCCTGAGTCTATATATGCCGTTTGAGGGAATTATCGGTAGGTTGATAATGAACGCCATTTCAACGTTTTGTGATTGACGTAGATTGGGATTGCGCTACCGAGAGTGTAAGCCAGGTGTGCCTGTGTTTGCGTAACTTTTTCGTGCGTAGCGGAGCTGAGGATGTCGTTCACCATCTGTAGAGAGACTAGATACGGTGGGATCCTACCGGTGGCTAGTGTATCTACCGACGAACTGATATCTCTAAGCATGTCAGCAAAAATCCTATCCATTAGGTGTGCGACAGCGTAATCCACTTCAACCTTAAGGGCTAACTCATTTACCGCATGTACGAGGGCTTTGATTTCTTGGGTGTGAGTATTCAGCACTAGAACAGTATCCTTTACGGTTTTAGTCACCTGTGTCAATTGTGTTAGTTGAAGGTCCATTTGCGCTCGGATCTTTGGGACCTCGCTCTCTACCTCATACACGTGTTGTTTTAGGGACGTTATACTGACAGTGTTGTATGCGGACAAACCCAGGCTAAACAGCGATCCGAGTGAGGAAGCAGCGAGTAAAAGCCTGCCGATGTCGCGCTTTTGCCTTCTATGTGTTCCACCCAACTCTTGTTGGGTGTAGGTGAACTTATGTAGTTGCTTCAGGACGTGTTGGATCTCTGCTTTAGCACCCTCTAGGGATACTGTGTACCATGGTTTGTTTAACCACTAATTTTTAATGTTAATGTGTTGTTGGATCACGTTTTGGGGGTCGAAGCGGACAAAGACCTTTCGAGTGTATAGGCGGCAATCTGTGATGAGCAGTCCCGGCTGGTCCCGCAGAGCGATGCCTGAGGTGGACCCAAGGGTTACGATCTCGGCTTGCCCTTCTTGGGTGGCACCCAAGAGGGTGAAGATTACCAGGAGTGGTACCATCATTGTCCTATGGAAGCACAAAGAGGTAGGTCTTAGCTTCGTAGTGGTCAAGGGTAGGTCCTGTGAATTTAAACTATGGTTAAGTTTATTATCCATTAGTTATCTTCTGCTTGGATGACCCTTATTCCCACGAGGTCAGATTTTGTGAGATCTTTGTCTCCTGAGGAGTTATTGCACGCCTTGTGTGGTTTAACCTGGTTACGATGTACCCATTTAACAGTTGGCTCTTTTTGGCCTTTACTGATTTTTATCTGATAGACAATTGGAGACAGTTTATCGGTTATCAGATGGGGTCCAGTCCATCTGGGCATCAGTTTACGGGCGAGAGTTCCGGTCCCGGACTCTCTTCTCCCAGTTGTGGGGGCAAACGTGTAGTACCAGACCCTGTCTCCCACTTGGAGTTCCTCGTGAGAGGCCTTTTGGTTGTAGTACGCTTTGCGTCCGTCAGCTGATTTTTCCAGGTTTTTCTGTGCGAAAGCAAAAGTGTTTTTAAGGTGTTTTTCCAAGTCTTTCATGTATTGTTGTGTAGTGTAGGCTGTTGCCATGGCAGCATCGCCTGGTTGGTACAACAGGTGTAGAGGGAGAGTCATTTGTCGACCCGTCATCATCTCGAAAGGAGAGATGCCAGTCGATGTGTGTGGAGTGGCCCTTATGGCCATGAGGACCAGAGGGAGTTTCACGTCCCAGTCCTTGTGGTTTGCGGCTACATATTTTTTCAAAATACTCACCACAGTCCTGTTTGCTCTCTCAACCTGGCCTGAAGCCTGTGGGTGGTAGCCAATATGGAAGTTGGCTTTGACGCCTAGCGTCTTCCACAGTTCCTTCATTACTTCACCTGTGAAGTGTGTACCTTGGTCCGAGTTCACCCTGAGGGGAAGTCCAAACCTTGAGAATACATGATTCATTAATAACATAGCAGTGGTTTGTGCTGTGTCATT
>NW_023628626.1:0-2158 GCF_014905685.2 Nematolebias whitei | reverse complement strand
TTTACTCCTCTCTCAAACCATCGTTCCTCTCTGTCCAGGATGTGAACATCTTCATCCCTGAAAGAGTGACCGCTGGCCTGGAGATGAGTGTAGACCTCAGAGTCCTGGCCTGATGATGTTGATCTTCTGTGCTGGTCCATCCTTTTGGCCAGTGGCTGTTTAGTTTCCCCGATGTAAGACTGATCACCCTCCTGACACTGAACAGCATACACAATATTACTCTGTTTGTGCTGGAGGACTGGATCTTTGGGATGAACCAGTCTTTAATGTGTTTTGGGGTTTAAAAGCCACTGGGACGTTATGTTTAGAAAATAAATGTCTCAGTTTCTCTGATACTCCCTCAACATATGGAATGACCACTGGTCTGGGTCTGGGTTCCTCCTTTTCACCTGTTGGCTGACTGGAGTCCTGTTTGGGTTTCTTCTCTGCTTTCAGGAAGGCCCAGTTAGGATATCCACATTGCTCTAGAGCCTGTCTTGTGTGGGATTTCTCCTTCTGCCTGGCTCCTGAGCTAGTGGGGATGCTGTCTGCTCTGTGGTACAGAGTCCTGATGACTCCTAACTTGTGCTCCAAAGGGTGATGGGAGTCAAACTGCAAATACTGGTCTGTGTGGGTGGGTTTGTGGTACACCTCAGTTTGCAAATGTCCTCTTATCAGAGACTGAGACCTCACAGTCCAAGAAAGCCAACCTGCCATTTTTTACATCTTCTCGTGTGAACTTGATGTATTTATCCACAGAGTTGATGTGGTCAGTAAAATGTTGGACTTCCTGAGATTTGATTTTAACCCAGGTGTCGTCAACATACCTGAACCAATGACTTGGTGGTGTCCCTGAAAAGGACGTCAAGGCTCTCTTTTCTACCTCCTCCATGTACAGGTTGGCAACAATAGGAGAAACTGGAGACCCCATAGCACACCCATGTTTCTGCCTATAATATTGCTCCCCATATGTGAAGTAGGTTGACTGCAGGCACAGTTTCAAGAGTTGACCCAGTTCTGTGGAAAGCGTGGTCCTGCTGCTCAGAGTGGTGTCTGATTTAAATTTTAAACTGACCACCTCTACTGCATCATCAACAGGAATGCACGTAAAGAGTGATGTGACATCAAAAGAGACCATTGTTTCATCAGTCTCCATTATGACATCCCTCACCTTATCCACAAAGTCCATGGTGTTCTGTATGTGGTGTTCTGAGCTGCCAACTAAAGGGATGAGTACCGACGCCAGATATTTGGAAACATTGTAAGTGACAGAGTTAATCATACTAACAATTGGTCTTAAAGGTACACCTTGTTTGTGGATTTTAGGTAAACCATACAGACTAGGTGTGGCCTCCCCTGGGTACAGTCTGTGGTACAGAAAACGGTCAATAGCCTTGTCCTGCTCCAAAATTTTCAGGCAATCTATCAACTTCTTCTTGTAACCACTTCCTGGATCTCTTTTCAGAGGTTCATAAGTGTTTAAGTCACTAAGGAGTGTCATAACTTTCTCATGATAGTCTTTCTGGTTCAAAATCACTGTGCACCTTCCTTTGTCTGCTGGGAGAATGATGATGTTCTGGTCCTTGCTAAGAGTGGTGAGTGCATCCCTCTCCTCTCTACTGATGTTGGAAGGTGGTGGTTTGGCATTGCTGAGGCAGGATGAAACTTTGATTCTGAGCTGTTCTGCGTCACACTCTTTCATTTTGTTGTTTTTTATTGAACACCAAGCCTCAGTGGCATGTTTCATGATCCAGTAACATTTGTAAGCTGTTGGTACTAAAAAATAAAGTGATTGCCAAACAAGATTGTTTAAAATTGATGACTAGACAGTAGCTTGGTGTTATTATTTTTGTTAAAAATATATATTTTTAAATTATTGTTACTTTGATTTCCTTGACTTATGTTTCAGAACCTTATTTTCAGATACCTTCAAAATGTAAGTCACTACCACTTTGCTTTCTTCCAGTCATTGATGTTGTGATGAAAAAATACCATTTTAAATGATTTTCTCCTTTATTTACAGCGCTCACGAATCCAGGTTTGGCTGTATGAGCAAGTGAACATGCGGATAGAGGGCTGCATTATTGTAAGTAATTGTTTCTTTGTAATGAACATCCATTCATCATCTTCCGCTTGTTCTGAAGTCGAGTCATGGGGCCAGCAGCTTGAGCAGGGAGGC
>NW_023628625.1:0-2158 GCF_014905685.2 Nematolebias whitei | reverse complement strand
TTGCCGTGCTTAAAATCACTAAATAAAGCTGCAATATTGTCCCAGAACACTCATGTTTCATGCTATAAAGTCTAATTGCAAAAATTTTGCCACGTTTGTGTAAAAAATCCGTTCGGAAATGTTGGTTTTGGCCGAGTCTAGCCGATGCTAATTTTTAGCTAACAGCTAACGACCGGACGCCACAGGAAGTTATAGCTCCCCTAGTGGACAACACAAACAGTGTCTGAGTTAAGATTAATAAGGTTGTACTGACATCTTCTGGAGAAGACGTGAGATCACAGGTTTTCACTTCGTTTTTAGGTTTTTAGTGAAATTAAACGTATTTTCTTTTTAAAGGCACTTTTGAGTTAATAAACGTTCCTCAATACTGAATAATCACTGTTATCTTACACTTTAAAAGTTATAAAGGTAGTTATGCAAAGAGCATTTACCGAACACATTTTTTATTCACTGGTAATTCCTTAAGGAAAGGTACAAAATAAAAGATTAAAAACTTTTTAAATAGGATACAGTTACAGATATTCACATAGTGGGAAAAAGTTTACTCATTTGCTAAAAAGACAACGCACGTTTAATTGATAAATCACTAAATAAGAGTGAATATTTCAGGATAGAGAAACTTTTCTGATTTTATTTTACCACCTAAACATTTACATCTACTATTTAATTTCTAAATAGCAGATAATGGCGGACGAAGAGGTAAACACTGACCCCTTACAATCCGGAGATGCTGTCCAGACAGCTTTACATATTTTAACAAATTCAATTATTGGTAAACAATTAGAGCAATTGCAAGACCTTGATGGCGATCAAAGACGTGAGGAACTGCAGAGGTTGGCGGAAGCAGCCAAAGTGTCAGAGGACACAAAATCAAGCCGTGTACGGTTAGCAAAAATTTCTCTGCTTCTGAAAGCGGAATTGGACCGTCTGGTTGAACAAAATGGCTTGCTGTTCAACGGATATGAATCTGAAAAGGAGAGGTGTGACGAATTGATGAATGAATCTGAGTTGCTGAAACAACAAATTCAGACTGATAGGGACCTCTCAAAGAAAGAGCTGTCAGAACAGGCTCAATCACATGAGGAGAGGTGTGACGAATTGATAAATGAATCTGATTTGCTGAAACAACAAATTCAGGCTGATAGGGACCTCTCAAGGAAAGAGCTGTCAGAACAGGCTCAATCATATGAGGAGAGGATTAGGGCTAAGGAAGAAGCGTACCGAGCCACGTGTGCAGATAACGATGTGTTACAAGCACAGTCGCAGGCCGCATTAAGGGAGCTGGACGATTGCAAGGCAGACAAGGCGGGGATACTCCGAAATTGGCTGAAATTACAAAGTGAATATCAGACAATACAGGAGCACCTGACAGCTTGTGAGGAGAAATTAGCTATAGCTACAAACCAGATTTCTGATATGGGGCGAGCTGGTCTGAGACTCAGAGACGAACAGGGTCAGCTACAACCACCCCAGACAGATGCTGTTACACCTCCTCCCCTTAACCCCGTTCAAACACCCCCGTCTCGGGCGGTGGGGTTAGGCCTGCACCGATATCGACTCACTGAATCGATATACACCATGCAGTCAACTCCACCCCCATCACGGGTGGTGGGGACAGACCTGCACCGGTATGCACCTCTTCCTCCTGACACCATGCAGTCACCTCCACCCCCATCTCGGAGGGTGGGGACAGACCTGCACCGATATGCGCCTCCTCCTCCTAACCCTTATCAGCCACCCCCACCCCCACCCCCATCTCGGAGGGTGGGGACAGACCTGCACCAATATGCACCTCCTCCTCCCAACCCTTATCAGCCACCCCCACCCCCACCATGGGCGGTAGGGGCAGGCCTTGACCAGTCTGCACCACCAGTCACACAAGTTAGACCGTTGATACAGACTCCTTCAATGGATGATTTGCAGAAAATCTCAAAATATGTACAACGCTTCGTGCCTGGACCGATGGGGTCATCTGGAACAAAAGCGTATCTCAAAGATCTGGAGTTCAGATTGAGATCTTATCCTAATGCTACGGTAGAAGATAAGATCAGTCTGATATGGCTCACTTCGGACAGAGAGGTGTTCACCTTCATCGAGCGTCTACCTGATGCAACGAAGAGGGATTACAACCTTCTGTGTGAAGCTTTGATCAGAGAGT
>NW_023628624.1:0-2158 GCF_014905685.2 Nematolebias whitei | reverse complement strand
GTATGTATGTATGTATGTATGTATGTATGTATGTATGTATGTATGTATGTATGTATTACGTTCATTACATAATAACCTACATTTGATTTGACATTTAACAACTCTTTCAGAGCTTATGTTTACCACGCAGCTCTTTAAATTAAGCTGTCACAAATTATCTTCATGATTGAAGTGCTGTTAAGTAATATTAAGTTAGTGCTCCTTTTTACCACAGTGAAAGTCGTGGAGAGAATTTTTGACCTTGGGCGAAAAAGATGCAGAAGCTGCTGGATCCACAGGATGGACATCATGGCCGAGGTGTTTGACATGCAATGACTGAAAACCTCCTGAATGAGGATGATTGTAAACGTAGATTACACAAGTCCTACACCTTTTTAACTCCACTGCAATGTTCATTTACAACACATGGACATTCTGTATTATGGTTATGTTTTTCAGTACTCATTACAGATAAAACCAAAAAAAATACATAAATAAAAAACCTGGACTTTATTTGTAACTGAAGATGCATCACTTCTCATCCGAGGCTCTTTCTCAATTTAATGAAACGAGGAGTGTGATTCAAGTTATAAAGCTGTGGTGTGCCGTAAGCTTGTATTATGGAGACTGGCGCATGCAGATCAATCTCCAGCAAGCTTACAGAACACCACAGCTTTATAACTTTAATCCCAGATTCCTTTTTTCATTGAATTGTGAGTGCTCCTCGGATGATTAGCGAAACGTCTTCAGTTTTAAAAAAAGTCCTGTGGTTTTGTTTTTATATTTTTTGGGGGGTGATTTGCCGTGTCAAGGATAACTGAGAATCTTCACCAGCATTGTTACAGGTAAAAAACAATTACTTCACTTATCCTACACTATTGACATAAAAAAACACTGTAAGCACTTCACTTTTGATGATCAGATGGAAGCTCAAGACTTAAATGTTTCTTTTATTAGAAATAAAGACATGTACAAAAAATAATTATACACTAATTATATATGCAAACTTAACAAGCTACATGTTTGGCTATTTGTGGGCTTACCTTGCAGGATCTACATTTCTATAGATCAACTATGATCTACTCTAAATATTTTTAAACATGTCTGTTTGCCATGGAACGGGCAATGGATTCCAGCACCCCAAGGAGTGCCTGACTGAAAGCAGCACTCTGTTCAGCCTCCTGCCTTCGCTGTGCTGCTTCCTCTCTGCGAACATCTGCTTCCTCTCTCCTCAAGGCCATCTCCTCCCTCCTAATTGCCTTCTCCTGCTTCCTCGCTGCTGCAGCTTCTTCTTGCCTTGCTTTTTTGGCATCCTCACAAATAAAATGGAAGTGTTCCTCCCTCTGCTTCTGGTTCATCTCCTCTTGTTCAGTATGTGCAGAAACAAAGCTCTCTGCTGCACTTGTTGATGAATAACACACAAGAAAATGGCTGTTAGATGATGAAGTACAGGTAGAGTTTTTAAATAAATTATTTACATTAAAGTTCCTGCTAATTTCAAAAGGTGTTTGTTCACAAGATCAGAAATGATTCTGTTCATAAAGCAGTCTAGTACTTTAATGATAGTAAGCAGGTGGGCATAAATAAACTACATGTAGTCATTTACAACGGTTTGTGCTAATTTAGAAAAAGAACAGAGCATCGTTAATCTGAACAAAAATCACTACACCCTGTATAATTTCAATAATAAACTTCATAAATGAAAGTTTAAGTAATAAATGAATAACTAAATTTAACATTTATCCATTACAACTGAATAAACAAGTAGTTTGAATACATGCAAGGTGTTTTACAACAAAAACAAAACAACATTCATATCGACATGATCAATGTGATGTTAAACACGATTGTTGCTTCTTCTTACCTAGTAACGGGTGCTGTTCAGTGCCGCTCTGCTGCGTGTTGCCCGGTGGCGTGGATGTACTCGGTGGCGTAGATGTACTCGGTGGTGTAGATGTACTCGGTGGTGTAGATGTACTCGGAGCTGGTGTGGTCGGGAAGGGTCAGAAGCGGGGAGGATTGGACAGTCAAAAGCAGAATCTGGCGAACCTTCATGTTCAGTGGAACTTTCTGCATCAAAATAAGAGTGGAAAACAGCAACAGAGTGCAGTTAGCAATGATGCTAACTAATAACGACGTAACCGAGTCAGCCTCGTTTGTTCAGAGTACTTTCAGAAAA
>NW_023628623.1:0-2158 GCF_014905685.2 Nematolebias whitei | reverse complement strand
TATATATATATGTGTATATGTATATATATATATATGTGTATATATATGTGTATATATATATGTGTATATGTATATATATATATATGTGTATATATATGTGTATATATATATGTGTATATGTATATATATATGTGTATATGTATATGTATATATGTATATGTATATATGTACAGGTCCTTCTCAATAAATTAGCATATTGTGATAAAGGTCATTATTTTCCATAATGTAATGATAAAAATGAAACTTTCATATATTTCAGATTCATTGCACACCAACTGAAATATTTCAGGTCTTTAATTGTTTTAAAACTGATGATTATGGCATACAGCTCATGAAAACCCAAAATGCCTGTCCCCAAAAATTAGCATATTTCATCCCACCAATGAAAGACAAGTATTTTTAATACAAAAAACGCCAACCTTCAAATAATCATGTTCAGTTGTGCACTTGTAGATGAACAGATGCTGAGATATATTCATCAATTAAAACGGATTCTTCATTTTTCTGGACTGAATAAAACGTGCATTGAATTTAATGAAATGTAACGTGAGACGTCATTTATCTTTGACCCATCAAAATGAATGCGGTCATTTATTTTACAGAATCAAAGTTTAACATCAAACATTTACATTAATTTGGCAAATATGAGAATAACAACATAATCAATCAGCTTTACAACCAGGAAAACCATACGGCCATGATTTTCCGTTGCTTCACCACAGACATTAATGAAAACTGTACAATTATGATCAATTATCCACACGGCGGTGGATGAGCACTTTACACAGACATTTCTAAATTATCTGGAAGGATTTCTACTTGAGAGAAGAATTTAAAGATGGAAATGAAGTTTAAAGGGAGTAAAAGATGGTGTGTGAGGGGGAGTGTTGACCAGAACCGACACTCTCCATTCGAACCCAGCTTTTCCTCGGTACGCTTGGTAGGAAACTTGACTCATTACCTTTCTGAAGATGAATCAGCAGATATGGAGTTCCAGTTAACGCTACCTGTCCAGCGTCTCCATAGGATGGCTGTGACTCGTCCGAAGTAGTGACGAGATTCCGTCCGACACCAGCTCACCTCAGCAAGTGGACTTCACCTGAGTGGAGTCCTTCAGAAGTTCCACTCAGAGGTGGAAGATGTTATAATCCAACTCGGAAGAGCCTTATCATGGCTGGACTTCTGTTCTCCCAAACGACTTCACAGAACTGCGAACATCTCAGAACTTCTCAGCGCCTCACCGAACTGCGAGAACTTCTCAGACCGGAGAACCAGTAAGTACCGGCATTTTAAAGAGCTCTATTCCCGGTCCATTTGGGAGTCCCTGATTGGTCAATATCAACCAGACAGGGGTGTGGTTTGTGACGTAAGAGGTTACTAGAAGTCAGAAAACAGCAAGAATTGTTATGGAACAGAATAAAACTGTTCTCAGAGACAGAGAGAGGAATGTTTTGGCGAGTTTGGAGAAACAGATGCCAACTCCTCTGTTTACGTCTGAGAGGATGTAAACAAGACAGTTGTTCCAACACATGTCTGCTTCGACTCCGACCTTGGACAAAACGCACACTTGCTCATTCAAAGACAGAAATCAGAAAATGTATGATTACTCTGTAACAGACCTTAACATGAATTCTAACTTTGCATGAGGATTAAAAAATCATTACACTGTTTCACAGTTAATAAAATTGATTAGTTCACTGCAACATCTAAAATGGTTTGAACTAAGACACTTTGATTATCAACATTTGTAAAATAGTAATGATAATAGAAAAGAGAGTGTTCTTTCACTTGAATTTTCAAGAAAGAAAGTCTCAGGATGGGTGAACCTGTATTTCTGGATTCAAATCAATGAAATGACAGTTTCTGTCCCACAAGGTTCTTAAGGTCAAGGGTTTTGACCTTAGGCTTAGTTTTGACATCAGGTTAAGTTCACTACACACTCAATACTTGGTCGGGAATCCTTTTGCATGAATGACTGCTTCAATGTGGCCTGGCATGGAGGCAATCAGCCTGTGGCACTGCTGAGGTGTTATGGAGGCCCAGGATGCTTCGATAGCGGCCTTAAGCTCATCCAGAGTGTTGGGTCTTGCGTCTCTCAACTTTCTCTTCATAATATCCCACAGGTTCTCTATGGGGTTCAGGTCAGGAGAGTTGGCAG
>NW_023628622.1:0-2159 GCF_014905685.2 Nematolebias whitei | reverse complement strand
CTTGGAGGGTTTGGATTGGGAACAGGAGGGACAAGATCGCACATAGGTTTGGACATCCTGAAATAAGGTCTCCCACCAAAACTGTGACTTAACCAGGGACAACGTTTTACTCAAACCAGGGTGACAGAATAGACGAGAACTATGAGTGAAATCCAAAACTTGTTTAACCATGTAGGGAGGGAAGTGACAGCTGGTCTCGGTGCTGGTCTGGGTTCTGGTTCTGGTGTCGGTTAATGGCAGGAGCAATCTAAGAAGCAGAGAACGGTTGGTGGTCGTGCTGATTACCAGAACGTGGAGAATAGTCAATAAGGAAAAACCACTAACCGTCTCAGATGATCTCAAGGGTCCTGAAAGGTGGAAGTGTTCAGATCTGCAGCTGCTGGAAGGGCTGAGTCCGGTGAAGGACGACAGTCGGCCGCAGCTGTCTGCGTGTCCAGAGTCCGTGATCCAAAAGGGGAGGTCAGGCTTTCCAAGGTCCAGTAACGAGAAGCAGATGTCAGGCAGTACCAGAGGAGCAGGCAGATCGGTGGTCGTGCAGGCGTGGGTCGGTACCAAGAGCACATGCAGAAACAAATCCAAAAGGGCAATCCAAAGAGACGTGGTCGAGGCAGGCAGAGGGTCAAGGAACCAAGAGATCAGGCCAAACAAGAAGGGGAGGACAACCAGAAAGAGGGACAGGTAGCGTGGAGGGCAAGACAAGGAGCGAGGACTTGAACAGGGACAAGAGAGGGCAACAAGGACTACAGGCATGAACGCGAGATATCTACTAACTACTAAGAGTGTTCAACTATCGGGCACCGAAGAGTTGACAGGTTGCTGCTTATAAAGGGTGGAGAGAACAGGTGCAGCCAGTCAGAGATAATCAGGCCAGCTGGCTGCAGTGCAGACAATTAGTGCAGTCAGCCTTCACCAACATGCAGAGTGGACAGACTGGTTCTCCACATACACACACACATGAGAACCAGGTAGAAGGAGATAAGGAGTGAGAATGAAAAGAGCAGAACAGAACTGAGAAACCAGAGCTAGTGAACAGAGTGATAAAGATCTAAATACAAGGACGTGATTCATGACAGATCCCCCCCTCAAGGAACGCCTCCTGGCGTTCCACCTGGCTGATCTGGATGGAGAGCGTGGAAGTCGGCGATGAGAGTCCTGTCGAGGATGTGACGGGAGGGGACCCAGGAACGTTCCTCAGGACCGTACCCCTCCCAGTCGACCAGGTACTGAAGCCCCCGTCCCCTCCGCCTAGAGCGAAGGAGACGGCGCACAGTATAGACAGGGCCACCCTCAATGAAGCGGGCGGGTGGAGGAGCGTGAGCAGGGGCATGAAAAGAGGAGGAGACCACCGGTTTGACACAAGAAACGTGGAAGGTGGGATGGACACGGAGGGACTTGGGGAGAGTCAAGCGAACAGACACAGGGTTGACGACTTTGGAAATGGGAAAGGGTCCAATGAAGCGAGGGGCCAGTTTACGGGACTGGAGCTTAAGTGGGAGATTCTTGGTGGACAACCACACCTTTTGGCCTATGGAGTAAACGGGCTGGGGGGTTCTATGGCGGTCAGCCTGCTTGCGATAGGCCGCCCTACTCTTCAACAAGGCGCGTCTGGCCTTCCTCCAAACCCTCTGGCAGCGTAGGGCGGCCAGATGAGCGGAGGGGACAGAAGCCTCCCTCTCCTGGAGAGAGACGACAGGGGGCTGATAACCAAAAACAACGTAAAAAGGTGACAAACCGGTGGCCGAGGAAGGAATGGAGTTGAGGGCATGTTCAACCCAAGGCAGGGAGGAGCTCCACTTCTCGGGGTCCTGTTGGCATAGAATCCTCAGCTTGCCCTCGACCTCCTGATTAGCCCTCTCCGTCTGGCCATCGGTCTCAGGGTGAAACCCAGAGGAGAGGCTAATGTCAATACCCAGGAGGGAGCAAAACTCCCTCCAAAAGAGAGAGACAAACTGAGGACCCCTGTCGGAAACAATGTTAGTGGGCAGACCGTGGAGTCTAAAAACCTCCCTGGCCATAATCAGGGCGAGTTCCTTGGATGATGGTAGTTTGGGAAGGGGAATCAAATGGACCATCTTGGAAAAGCGGTCTACAATAGTGAGGATGACCGAGTGAGAATTGGATGGTGGGAGACCGGTAATGAAATCCATTCCTATGTGCGA
>NW_023628621.1:0-2159 GCF_014905685.2 Nematolebias whitei | reverse complement strand
GGCTAAACTCGGTTAAAATCAACATTTCTGAACGAATTTAAGCGTAAACGTGGCGTTGTTTCAACAAGCACGACTTCTTAGCATGAACATGAGTTTTCTGGGACAATATTGCAGCGTTATTTAGTGATTTTAAGCACGGCAAAGCTCATTTCCGACATGGAGGAAGTGACGTGACACGTCACTCATCCGGTCGTTAGCTGTTAGTTTAAAATTAGCATCGCTAGCGTTGTTCAAAAACATCATTTAATGACGGATTTTAAACTCTAACGTGGCAAAATTTCAGCGAGTATGCTTCGAAGAACTTAACCAGCGTGTCAAAATACACTTTAAAGCACTTTTCAGCTTTAAAAAGCAGATTTTATTTCCCTATGAAAACGAATTTTCATTTCCGGGTCACGTGACTGAAATCACCAATGACAGAGCAGCGCAGGGGTGAGAGGAAATGACGTAGCCACGTCAGTCAACCTTTCAGCGAATCAGAGCGCTCCACAACAGCAATATTCAACCAATCACGAAGCGTTTGAACAACTAGCATGATAGATTAGCATGAAATCAGTTCGTCAACTTTTTCGTCTTGTAAACTGTCAAAATGCACTTTTTCTGTTAATAATTGTAACGTTTAACTCTCTGAGCTGCACGGAGTCGGCGCTCCGTGGCACAACGTCTTTTAAACCGTTTAAAACAACTCGTTCGAACTTTTTCCAGAACCGAGCCGGACCACAACCGGACCTCCGTCCGTTTGGACCACAGTTTAAACAGAATAACGTTTTCCACAGCTCTAAGCTTAGTTACACATAACAGGCGTACAATTTCAGCTTTCACAAGACATATGACACTATTTCAGCTTTCATAACATCGCCAGCGTAATACAGCGTAAACATGCAGAGCTAAGCTCCAAGTGCGCAGCTCCAGCACGCTGCGTAAACATGCAATGTTTTGACTTCAGGCGGTGCAGCAGCTTAAGCTGCGTTTCAGCACAGCTGATAAACTGTTATTTTTCTTTATGCCAACATGTAAAAAACAATCTTTACACGAAATACACAGTCATTTATGAGCACGTTACGGGCCACCAATTGTAGTATGTCATATACAGGATATATTCATACTTTTTCACGAATTCTTCATTTTTCTGACTGTGTAAATGTCGTGCATTGAATTTAACAGAAATGCGAACGAGAGACGTTATTATCTTTGACCCATCAAAATGAATGCGGTCATTTATTTTCAGAATCAAAGTTTAACATCAAACATTTACATTAATTTGGCAAAATATGAAAATAATAACAGACAAGTTTCACAGATAATGGACATCAATCACACGACGGTGACTGAGGAATTTGCTTCAGATATTTCTAAAATATCTGTACTGATTTTAAGAGAAAGGAGAGTTTAAGATGAAAATGGAGATTTATCTTACAGAGAGATGTGTGAGGGAATTAATCTGTTTGACCAGAAACGTGCACGCTCTTTGGGGAATCAGCTTGACCACGGTACACTTGGTCGGAAATAAAACCTTCTACCTGGTTGATGATAAAATCAGCGTCGGCGTAGGGTTCCTTTCTGACTCTTTCAGCGTCTCCATGAGGACAGCCAAACCCTTAGAGAGTCGTACGAGGTTATTCAAACAGAAGTTATAATCCCAAAACGTCTCTGCATCTGGATCCTTTAACTCTCTTCATGAGTTAGAGCTCTGTTACACTCTTACACTTTAACTCCATCACTCTTCAGCACTCTAGCACTCTCTCCCAGCAGAACCGGGAAGTTGCCACATTTTAAATGAGTTGACTTCCGGGTCAATTTAGAGCTTTCTGATTCGTGGATGGACCAGAATAGAGGTGTGGTTTGTGACGTAAGATGTTATCAAAGTCAAGGGCAGAGAATGAGATTGTTTAACAGACAGAAAAGATTATTGGAGAAAGACCAGACTTCGTGGAGTCAAACTCCTATTATCTTCTGAAAAAGTTTAAACATGACATTTCTTCTCAGTAAACATTTTAGTTGACCAAGACTCGACCTTTAACATACTTACAAAACTTGCTCATTGAAGACAGAAAAATCAAGAAATGCATATTAACCTGATTTCTTCTTTGAATGAGGAATAAAAATCATTACTTACTGTTTATGTAAAATAAAAATGAGTAGTTCTCTTCAACCTGTAA
>NW_023628620.1:1369-2160 GCF_014905685.2 Nematolebias whitei | reverse complement strand
AGTAAACAAGTAAAAACAACATCCATAAACTTTGTAAATACATAAAATATTTTAAAAGGTACTTATCTTGGGGAGTTTCCCCCCCGTTGATAACCTGCAATAAAAAGGACAAAATTAAAAACATTTTTAAACATTTCAAAAATTAATATTAAAAATTTTTTTTTTCTATAAATTTTTATTTTAAATTTTTTTTCTATTAAAGATTTTTTTTTGTATTTTTTTTTAAATCTTTCTATTAAAAATATATATATTTTTTAAAAAACACAACAATTTTCTATTAAAAAGATACTTACGTTTGTTTTCACAGTGCTACCCCCCCCCCCCCCCCCGACATTTTTTTAAACACACAAAGAAGAAAATCAGAGCTGGTCCAGACTCTGCAGGAACCTGGAGCTCTGCTCCTCCTCAACAACTATTTACAAAGAGGGAGGAACCTCACCACACCAACCTGCTCCTCCTCCTGCTCCTCCTCCTGCTCAAAGACTATTTACAAAGAGAGGAACCTCACCACACCAACCTGCTCCTCCTCCTGCTCACCTTCCTCCTCCTGCTCCTCCTCCTACTCACCTTCCTCCTCTTACTCTTCCCATCATGTACACATCATGCTCCCAAATGTGCAGCTCCACCACGTTCTGCCCACGCTCCTCGTAGTACTGCACCACATACTCCACCTCATGCCACTCCATGAAAAACTCCTCCACCCTCACCTCGTCCTCCTCCCCAACTTCCTCCTCCACCTCGTCCTCCTCCTCCTCACTGTCCTCCTCCTCCTCACCTTCCTCACTGTCCTC
>NW_023628620.1:0-1359 GCF_014905685.2 Nematolebias whitei | reverse complement strand
TCCTCCTCACCTTCCTCACTGTCCTCCTCCTCACTGTCCTCCTCCTCACCTTCCTCCTCCTCCTTACCTTCCTCCTCCTCCTCACTGTCCTCGTCCTCCTCACCTTCCTCCTCCTCATACTCCACCTCCTCATACTCCACCTCCTCGTCCTCCTCCCAGGAGAACGGCCCCTGGAAGTGTCCTTGGACCCCCACGGTGATGTCATCATCAGTGACATCAGAGGAACCTGATGGGAGAAAATGATGTTCAACACTCCCGTCATTCAACCTCCTCCTCTTCACACCAACTTGCTCGTAGCAGCAGGCCTTCCTGCTCCTCTTTCTGGAGCGGAGGCCCGACGTCCAGGAAGCAGCGGCAGCCCCAGCCGGAGCCCCAGAAGGACCAGGACGGGCCTCAGGATCAGGCGGTGGAAACCGGACTGGGTGTCGTGGGCCATCTGATGGGAAATCAAATCCACTTGAGATCAGAACATTGATCATATGAGACGAGAACAATCAGCTACAATCATGAGTGAAGTGACGATCATTTACAATGTGAAGCTGCAGGAGCAAAACCTCTGATGTGTTATTGAACCATCTCTGCTCCTCCATGCACCACCACAATTATTACATCATTTTACACGTTCTTCACATTTTAATGGACATTTTAAACTGTTCAATTAGCAAGAGAAGCTTTTAGACAACAAGAGCAAATGTTTACACACAAACAGCTCATTAACACCCAACATGTTTACAACTCGTGGACTAAAATAGTTCACAAACATTTTTGTCTCTTTAATTTATGTTATAAAAATGGGTTTACCATTAACCTTTAAAGTTTTCACAGAGAAACATCTTAAATCATAGCCAGCACAGAAATTACTAAAAGTGAAATAATGGCAGTTCCATTTGCATAAAATATTATACAACATATTAATTTCATAACTACTGCAGCCTTAGGAGGCAGATTAATAAAAACTATTTAAACTTAAAACAGTTGTTTAAAGAATCATAGAAATGGTAACTTGATTGAATGTGACCAACTTAAATGTTGACAATAATAAACAGCAGCAGTTATTAAAATGACTTTTTTTTAACTCTAAATAAAAACACTTTGTGTCTTGTGTACAGAAACTTGGTAGTTACATCATATTAAATAACTACAGACACTTAGCTAAATGCTACAACACAGGTCTTGGAGCTAGCTAGCTACAATTAGCCTCCCGGTGCTACGCTGCGTGATGACGTCACTACGCCAACGCACCTGTACGCACGCGTCTGACGCTCTGAGTCTAAAATTCCATCATCTCCATCATGGCAACGTAAAAAACATTTTTAGCATTTTATGAATTTTGGCCCTGTCGCCATTTTGTTTTACTAA
>NW_023628619.1:0-2160 GCF_014905685.2 Nematolebias whitei | reverse complement strand
GTATATATATATATATGTATATATATATGTATGTATATATATATATGTATATATATATATATGTATATATATATGTATATATATATATGTATATATATATGTATATATATATGTATGTATATATATATATATGTATATATATATGTATGTATATATATATGTATATATATATATATATATATGACCACGAAAGCAAAGCAGATGGTTTCATATTGATACAGACTGATCTTTTGCTTTGTCTGGAGTCTTGGTTACTAATTTGCCATATGTAAGAATATATTTGCTTTGATTTATTCAGAATTGCTATTTTTTCTTCAGAAAGACTTTTAATTTGCTGCCAGATTATTGCAGCATTTTATAGTCATTCATCTTCGACTTGAACAGTTTTAGTTTAAGTAATTGAAAATATGTTGAAGTCTCTTTAAGACTCTTGTCAGATGAAATCTGCATATGAATGTAGGACTTGCCTTCAAAAAGCCACTTTTTTTCCATTTTATAGTTTCCTTTTCGAGTTAAATTGGCCAGTCATGTGGAGTATCCTTTTGTGACATGAAAGTAAATACCCTACTCTGAGCTCTGGAAAAAAAAAAAAAGCTTCATCTGACCAAAATGTAATTTTAAACCTTTTTTGCACTTTTGGATGAGAATGTTTTTTTTAATGCATCAAGGCTCAACCAATGTAATTCCAATGTTAGATTTCCAGATATCCTGCTGCTGCACTAAAACATTTACATTGGCTTCAATGCAAGTCGGCACACAGAGCCAGAAATAGTTGTTTAGCTCCATAAACACAGTTTGCTTTTGGAACTACAGGAGGTCTCTGATTCAAGTTCTGTGTTTTACCAGTTTATCTCTTGTTTCCCTCTGGCACCCTGGCTTTTTCTCCCATCCATCCATCCGTCCGTCCCTCCATCCATCCACCCCCTTTATCTGCTTCTTCCTTTCTGGTTTGAGGGGGTCACTGGTGCCCATGTCCAACAGTTACTGTGCGAGAACCACCAGGGACACCCTGGACAACTTACAAGTCCATCACAGAGACACTTAAAATAAAATAAATAAATAAAATTCATACTCACCTAGAGACAATTTAGATACACCAATTAACCTAGCATGCATGGTAATAGTTTGTGGAAGGAAACAAGTGTCCCTGGAGAAAATCTCTGCATGCATGGAGAGAACATGCAAACTTAACCCAGAAAGCTCCCTGGCTGAGATTCGATCCGGCAACCTTCTTGTTGAGCGGCAGCAGCTCTGCCAACCATGCCTTTGTACCGTTATACATTAAACATTTTGGGGAAATTTTCATTTGACAGTAGATTGTGCGTGCATGGTTGTTGGTCATGTGTGTCTCTATGACAGACTGACAATCTATTCAGGGTGTAACCCCATGCCTCCAATTATGTGTGGGACAGACAGCAGCGTCCTGCAACCCTGAACAGGACAAAGCAGAAAATGAATGCTGTTCTGTTTTGTTGCATGGCATTTTGAATGACCTAGAATAGATTTCCATTAATAAGCTGTTATGCTGATTGTGATCTCAGCTATGGGTCTGTATTTTATCACCTACCTAGATTTATTCAGAGGAGCTCTCAGTACTGTTTGCCCTCTCGCATTACAGTAAAGTGTACGTCGATGCACATGGCGTACATCACAAACAACTATAGTAAACTCAAAAATGTCTATAATCCAATCTCAGATTTTCAACTGAAAATTAGGGCGTACTAGCTGAGAGCCATGCCAACACATACTCTTGAGTTGTAACAAGTGGTGCAAGAGTTTAGTTTAAAATGTTGACATTACCCAATAGTCTCAACATTGCCTGTAAACAAAATATTTAATGTACCACTGGACATATTTTAATAAAACTCTTAGAAAGTGATCATTACAGTACATTTACCTGTACAACTGATTAACTAACTTTTGGAATGACCTCGATTAAAAATAGCCACCACAGCTTATCGATCTTAGCAAACACAAGAATTATTATAACTCAGTCAATCTTACAGATATTGATGTAATGTATTAATAAAGAATAATTCCCAACAAATACTCCAAATGCTAACAGATCATGCAAGATCTTGCAATAACATGTGCGTCGGCACATGATTTTTTTTTTGAGTCAACTAAAAAAGGTTAAAAAGCCTTTTTTTTTTTTTTTTT
>NW_023628618.1:0-2160 GCF_014905685.2 Nematolebias whitei | reverse complement strand
AGTTCTCAAAAAGTCTAGAAATATTATTTGTGATCAGATTAGATAAATTTATTACTAAACAAAACATTCTAAGTAGTAGTCAGTATGGGTTTAGAGCAAAAAACTCTACATCAATGGCTCTCATGGAATTAATAGAACAAATAACTACTGCTGTCGATCAAAAACAGTATTGTGTTGGTATTTTTGTTGATTTAAAAAAAGCATTCGATACTATTGACCACACTATTCTCCTTGAAAAATTAAATAAATATGGTATAAGAGGACCAGCATTACACTGGGTATCTAGCTATTTAAAAGATAGGAAACAGTTTGTACAAATAAATGGTGTAAGATCTGACCTGTGCAATATCACTTGTGGAGTTCCTCAAGGCTCTGTGCTTGGACCAAAGTTATTTATTTTATATGTGAATGACTTAATAAATGTATCAGGACTCCTCAAATGTGTCCTTTTTGCAGATGACACCACATTTTTTTGTTTGGGTAAAGATGTAAAATGGATGTTGGAATTGATGAAGACAGAATTTGCTAAAATACAAACTTGGATTAAACTTAATAAATTATCATTAAATTTAGATAAAACTAAATACATGATATTTAGTAACAAAAAGAGAACTGTTGATGATCCATTTAGAATTGAGGGTGTTGAGATTTGTAGAGTTAATGAGATGAAATTTTTGGGTGTAATCATTGATGAACAGCTAACATGGAAAAATCACATCAATTCTGTAAGAACAAAAATATCTAAATCTATTGCAGTACCATACAAAGTCAGGGAATTATTAAATGATAAAGCTCTGTACATGTTGTATAACACAATCAGTGTTCCACATTTAATCTATTGCATTGATGTTTGGGGGAAAGCGTGTAAAACATTTACAAAGCCTATTTTTATTTTACAGAAAAGAGCTGTAAGAATTATCACCAGAAAGCATTACAGTCACCCATCAAGCACATTATTTTATCAACTGAACTTATTGAAGTTCCATGATTTGGTAGATTACAGTATTTTATCAGTTATGTATAGGGCTCAAAATAACACATCACCGTTAAATATCCAAAGAAATGTTGTTAAAAGACAAAGTTGTTACAATCTTAAGGGGATAGAGATATTTGTCAAACCAAAATTCAGAACTAGTCTGAAGGGAAGGTCTACCTCAATCCAAGGAGTTGGATTGTGGAATGGTCTAGAGAGTGATGTGAAAAATGACAAGTCAATGTGCACATTTAAGAAAAAGATCAAAACTGAATTGTTAAAAATATATATATAAAGTAGCTTAGTGTGTTTTTGTATTAGAGTTAGAAATTTAGAATGAGTTATTCGTTTTGTTCTGTTACTTGAAAATTATTATGATTGAACTACAAACCGGATTCCAAAAAGTTGGGACACTAAACAAATTGTGAATAAAAACTGAATGCAATGATGTGGAGGTGCCAACATCTAATATTTTATTCAGAATAGAACACAAATCACAGATCAAAAGTTTAAACTGAGAGAATGTATTATTTTAAGGGAGAAATCTGTTGTTTCCAAATTTCATGGCGTCAACAAATCTCAAAAAAGTTGTGACAAGTCCATTTTTCCCACTGTGTGGCATCCCCCCTTCTTCTTACAACACTCAACAGACGTCTGGGGACAGAGGAGACCAGTTTCTCAAGTTTAGAAATAGGAATGCTCTCCCATTCATGTCTAATACAGGCCTCTAACTGTTCAATCGTCTTGGGCCTTCTTTGTGGCACCTTCCTCTTTATGATGCTCAAATGTTCTCTATAGGTGAAAGATCTGGACTGCAGGCTGGCCATTTCAGTACCCGGATCCTTCTCCTACGTAGCCATGATGTTGTGATTGCTGCAGAATGTGGTCTGGCATTATGGTGTTGAAAAATGCAGGGTCTTCCCTGAAAGAGATGACGTCTAGATGGGAGCATATGTTGTTCTAGAACCTGAACATAGTTCTCTGCATTAATGGTGCCTTTCCAGACATGCAAGCTGCCCATGCCACAAGCGCTCATGCAACCCCATACCATCAGTGATGCAGGCTTCTGAACGGAGTGTTGATAACAACTTGGGCTATCCTTGTCCTCTCTGGTCCAGATGACATGGCGTCCCAGTGTTTCATAAAGAACTTCAAATCGTGACTCATCTGACCACAGAACAGTCTTC
>NW_023628617.1:0-2160 GCF_014905685.2 Nematolebias whitei | reverse complement strand
CTGGGTATTCTTCTATGGAACCATGAAGAATTAAAATGTGACGGACGCTGTGATCAGAAAGTGACGCAGCTTTACCTTGGAGTTCATCTTGAATGGTTTGGATGGTTTCCTTGGTTCTTTTTCTACCATCAACATGATCTGTCTGGTCCAACTGGGTTTGCAGTTCCTCTTAAGTTCACAACCTGAGAGGTTGACTATAGTCTCATGAATCTTCTACTTTTGAATCATATTGGCAGCTGTTGTCAGAGGAACATGAAGCTGCTTGGAGGTGCTCTTTTACTCTTTGTTTCCTTTAAACAGGTTGAATGTCTAATGAAAAACATCGTAGAGAACCTGTGATACTGAATAAAGTCAAACAGTTTTAAAGTTGACTATCATGAATATTAAACTATTTAAAGGTAATATCTCACTGAGCTGAGATCAGTTGACAAACAGCATTCATGATGGAGTCTCCCAAATGTCTCAACTTCCTGTTATGAGTTTTTTTTTATCCTTTAAAAAATTATTCAATTATTTTTGTCTCATAATCGTCACAGAGTCGTTGTGGTTCTCTCCAACTTTCTGTATTTTCCTGACTTTCCTTCTCTGCATCCTTCATCTCTGATCATTCATCTCTTTAAGTTTGTGCTGCATCTTACTGATGATGTCACCACTGTGGTGAAACTTAACTAAAAGAAAGTTAGAACAAAATAACTAAAAGTATCCAAATGCTTTCTGAAAGCAAAATGTTTTCATGGCAATCCAACAACTCTGTCAGGCCCTCTGGACAGATTATTTTTTATAGAGACGTTTCGCCCTCTATCCAGAGGGCTTCATCAGTCTCAGGAGTTCCAGTAAACTGTTTCTCCACCAAGCAGTAAACTTCTTAACTTGACCAACCAGTTTGATTGAGCTAAGATGGTTTAACTGATGAAGCCCTCTGGATAGAGGACAAACATCTCTATAAAGAGGTTCGCATGTCGTGGCTTTGCTGACTGTTGGAGCCGCGTGAGTCGCGTGGGATCCTGTGGGCGTTGGCCGCTGGGTAGCGGTCAGGTGGAGGTCGGCGTTCGAGAGGCGGGTGGACCTCGTCGCCGGTGTAGGCTTTCGGCTATTCAGCCGTGGTGCTGCGGCGGCTGGGACGAGGCGCGGCGGGGCGATATCGCAATTGGAACGGCGTTCCAGTGTGGAACCAAACTGCTGACGTGTTCTTGGAGCGCTGGAGTAACAGGTTTTAAATTTCCCGGGATTCGGACTCGTGGCATCGGCTGGTTTGTGGAAGAAAGAGGATTTAGATCAACGTCTTGCTGAACCGCTGCCATCGGGCAGGAGGAGACTGAGAGTTTATAATGGCCAAATCCAAACAAAAAAAACATGAATTGGAACCAAGTTCTGATGATATGGAAGAAATAAAAAAATCTTTGAGTTTTATGAGCGCTGAACTCTCAAAGGTAACATCCCAGCAGAAACTTCTGATTGGGTTGTTTGAGGAAGTGTGTAGTGGACTAGGCCTACGTCGAAACTAAGTCTAAGGTCAAAACTCTTGACCTTAAGAACCTTGTGGGACAGAAGCTGTCATTTCATGTATTTGAATCCATAAATACAGGTTCACCCATCCTGAGACTTTCTTTCTTGAAGATTCAAGTGAAAAGAACACTCTCTTTTTATTATCATTACTATCTTACAAATGTTGATAATCAAAGTGTCTTAGTTCAAACCATTTTAGATGTTGCAGTGAACTAATCAATTTTATTAACTGAGTAATGATTTTTATTCTCATGTTAAAAGCTGTTGCAGAGTAATTATGCATTTTTCTGATTTCTGCTTTTGAATGAGCAAGTGTGTGCGTTTACAAGGTTACAGTCAAACGAAAAACAAGTTGTTATGTTAAAACTGTCATGTTTTAGAATCCTCTCAGACGTAAGTAGAGATGTTTTGCACCTGTTTCCTGAAACACGCCAAAACAAAACCCTCTCGGTCTGTGAGAACATTTCTGAGCTGTCTCATAACAATTCTCGCTGTCTCTAACCTCTTACGTCACAAAACCCACCCCGTCTGGTCGTTTCTGACCAATGAAAAATCCCAAAAAGTGAACCGGGAAAGAGTCTTTAAAGTGTCAGTACTTCCTGGTCTACACGGAGTTGGAGAGTTGTCGGAGTTCTAAGAGTTCTGAGAGCGTAG
>NW_023628616.1:0-2160 GCF_014905685.2 Nematolebias whitei | reverse complement strand
GCGTTATGTTGAATCCAATAGGGAACCTCGTCTGACTCCGCCCGAATTGTTCTCAGGGACTCCTGATCAGTGTAGACCTTTTATCACGCAATGTGAGATCCATTTTGAGTTACAACCGTCATCTTTTCCCTCAGAAAAATCCAAGGTCGCTTATATGATCTCTCTTCTCGCTGGGCAAGCTAAGAAGTGGGGCACTGCTGAATGGCAGAAAAACTCTACTAACATTTATTCTCTACAGGCCTTCACCAGGGAGCTCTGTAGGGTTTTTGACCCAGTCTTGCCAGAACGTGAGGCTGCCAGACGGTTGTTTGACATTCACCAAGGTAATCGCAGGGTGACCGATTACATTATCGACTTCCACGCCATTGCCTCAGGAAGCCATTGGAACGAGGAGGCTCTTACTGATGCCTTTTATAGGGGTCTAACGGACGAGATCAAAGATGAACTTGCTACTAAACGTTATCCTGACTCCCTACAGGACCTTGAGGATTTGGCCACCAGGGTGGACTTAAGGCTGGTCGAACGAGCCAGAGAACGAGGAACAAAGACTTCCCCGGCGACTAAACTGGTCAGTGAGTTTCGACCCCCTCCACGATCTCTCATCTCACCGATTGTTTCTTCTCCTCTGTTGGCAGAGGAACCCATGCAGTTGGGCAGAAGCCGCCTTACTGAGACTGAACGTGAGAGGAGACGGAGAGGACATCTTTGTTTTTATTGTGGAGGGGCTGGTCACATCAACGCCAAGTGTCCGGTAAAAGGGGTCGCTCAGTAGATGAGAGGAGATATCTACTGAGCCAGGTCAGCACCAGCAAACTCTCCTCACCTTTCACCATACCCGCCGATCTGTTCACCTCCGGCAAATCTCAGGTCTCTATTAAAGCTTTCATTGATTCTGGGGCTGATGCTGAATTCATTGACCATGACTTTGCTGTAACAGCAGGTATCCGTTTTTGTTCAACCCCCCACAAACTGTCAGTAGTGGCCTTAGATGGTCATCCTTTAAACTCTTTTTCTTTGGTTACTGAACCAGTTTTATTGTGTTTAGGGGGTAACCATAAGGAAGAGATATCCTTTGTGGTCATCAAATCTCCCCAAGCTCCGGTGGTTTTAGGAACCACATGGTTAATTAAACATAATCCCCATCTAGACTGGAGGAGGGGAGAGATTTTAGGGTGGTCAGATGATTGTTTATCTACATGTCTTTTTGATGCTGTGGTCCCTGTCGAAACGGTAGATACGAATGTGACATATGATTCAGATATATCTAATGTGCCCCGAGAGTATCACGACCTTAAGAAGGTCTTTAATAAAACTAAGGCCACCTCGCTTCCCCCTCACCGTCCGTACGACTGTGGTATTGATCTTATTCCAGGGTCTACTCCTCCTAGAGGAGCTCTGTACTCTCTCTCAGTCCCAGAACAAGCCACCATGAGAGAGTACATTCAGGGGTCCCTGAAATCTGGCATCATCCGCCCTTCCGCCTCTCCTGCCGGTGCTGGGTTCTTTTTTGTTAAAAAGAAGGACGGGTCTCTGCGTCCTTGCATAGATTTCAGAGGACTTAACAAAATTACTATTAAGAACAAATATCCTCTTCCCCTTATGTCCACTGCTTTTGACCTTATCCAGGGGGCTAACATTTTCACCAAATTAGATCTAAGGAATGCCTATCACTTGGTCCGCATCAGAGAGGGGGACGAGTGGAAGACGGCTTTTAATACCCCCGATGGGCACTATGAGTATTTGGTAATGCCATTTGGGCTAACCAATGCACCGGCCGTGTTTCAGACTTTAGTGAATGACGTGTTAAGAGACATGGTCGGCAAATTTGTTTTCGTGTATCTTGATGATATTCTTGTGTTTTCTAAGGACATTATTTCTCATCGTAAACAAGTGAGATCTGTTCTCACCCGCCTGTTACAGAATGGACTATATGTTAAGGCTGAGAAATGTGAATTTCATGTCTCTTCCACATCATTCCTTGGTTTTGTTGTGTCCCCCAATAGGATCGAGATGGATTCCAGCAAGGTCTCTGCTGTGGTGGATTGGCCCGTTCCTAAGGACCGCAAACAGCTTCAACGTTTCTTGGGGTTTGCTAATTTCTATAGACGTTTTTTCAAGGGCTACAGTATCATCGCTAAACCCCTTCATGAACTCACTTCT
>NW_023628615.1:0-2160 GCF_014905685.2 Nematolebias whitei | reverse complement strand
GAATGACCAAAAGCAGTCTAATGCCAAATTTATGAACACATTAGACTCATTTATGCAGTCAAATGAACTGAGTGTAAATATGCAGACACTTTTTTTTCACAAATCCAGTGAACGTCTATAAAGAGAAAATATGTGACATCAGTTTAATACATTTAAATGACTGTGCTGAATGTAAGCTTGTTAAAAACAAATTGTGACAGGAAAGCCCTCTGTGGATAACTTGGATCTTTGGGACTAACTGATGCCAACACAAAAAAACTGCTGGTACCACTTGAACGTGAGGCAGCAATAATAATATATTCATACATAATACTGTCATAATAAATCCAGATGTTCCAAAAAAAAGTATATATAAATGGAACAGATCGGATCGGGACTGGATTCCTATTCCAGTACTTCTTAATTTTGCTGTTTTCAATTTGTGACCAAGAGCCAATGTGTTGTCTGTGTCTAAGATTTATATTTCATACGTCAAGTCAAAAATTTGGATATGGGAAGAATATCGCACCCAACTTAATTGTTTTCTGGTTGCCACTCAAAAAACAGTAGCATTTGCTAATTGTTGAGCTCACTAACCAGCTATTATTAACAGCAATACAAGCATAAAAAAGCATTTTTTTTATTCATCCAGCATTGCAACATGGTTTCTAAAATAGGGACTTTACTATGAGTGGAATTGATTTTATGAGCTGCATACTGACAGAAATGAAAATTAATAGTTTATTTCTGCATCTGGCGCCTTTTGTGTGTGTGAGGCAGCCATATTGGATTATGAAATTGGGATTACCGTATTTTCCACCGTACATATCGCACCGCCTTATAAATCGCATCTGTCCAAATATGTCTAATAAAGTGAAAAAAACATAAATATGTCACTTTGCCGTATAAATTGCATCTATTATGCGTCACTGCTGACAACCCAGAAATGTGGGCTGGTGTTGTGCCAAAAATTGATTGGCTACCAAATGGCGGCTGTGGGAGCGTGCACGGGAGGACTTGAACAAGAATTTAACAAGATTAACACTTAAAAACAATAATTTGCTTGCTTGAAATTATAGCAAAACTATGTCTCAGTCTAACTTTTCCTTAATAAATGCACTTTGATGGTCAAATCAGCTGCATTTCAAAAGTATTTGCTGCCTCGGTGCTACGGGAGCACGCAGAGTGAGGAAACCAGGAAGGAGGAACGCTGTGCATTTCTTCGAAATTTAACAAGATAAGCACCTAAAACAATTAGTTGTTTGCTCGACATTATAGCAAAGGTGTGTCTCAGTTTAACTTTTATGTAATAAATGAACTTCAATGGTCAAATTAGCTACATTTCTCCGGGTCGGTGCAGCGAAATAAAGCTGACTTGACGGTTGCTCCATGCATGATCCCAGAGCTGGATGAAGGTGGGAGCCTATGACAAGCCAACTGTGTCATTAATAGCCACTTTTTACCTATTACATGACACAACAGCATGCCATACTACTCGAGTGCCCTCTAGCGGCTGAAAATGGTAGTGTTCAATATTTTCAATGTCAGAATGAATGAAAACGCACATATCTCAGCCAAAAATTGGTTTATAAATATGGAGAAAAAAAAAACAAAAATAAGTCACTTCTGTGTATAAGTCACAGGGCATGCAAATTATGCAAAAAACTGTGACTTTTAGGATGAAAATTATAGTAAATGCAAAGAAAGTGGAGTGACATAAAATCCCACTGACAGAGAAGACACATTGTGAGTAAACATCTAGTAAAAGGGTAGTGGCAGAAAAGTGTTTTTGATTGGCAAAAGCAAAACCTATAACGTTAAGTACAGTCTACGAGCGATACATTATTTAATGCTAATGCTAACATCTCCAACTCAATATAGTTTTTTTAACTGTTGAAAACCTTCAAATATACTTGGTCACATTAATTTTTCAGGCACTTGATCTGTGCCTCATCTCCTCTTCTGCCTCAACTTTTGAAATTATACATAAAAAGAGTCATACTTACACAAAGTTTGTTTTCTCAGTCATCCAGGTATATAACAACAAAAAAGGTTGAATCATGTCATCTGGACTTCGTTTTTTGTTAAAAAGAAACGTTTCGCCCCTCATCCAAGAGGCTTCGTCAGTCTGAGGCCTAGCCATCTGGTATTACCCAGAAGCCACCCTGACTCTTGTGTTTC
>NW_023628614.1:0-2160 GCF_014905685.2 Nematolebias whitei | reverse complement strand
ATCACATTACAAAGTTTATTTAAATGTTATTTATTTAGAAATATTTTTATATTTTAGTACTTACTTGGCTTTTTTGGAAACTTTGACCACTGGCAGCAGCCTCAGAATAGACTTGATGTCTTTAGAATATTCCCTCGGGTTGAAATCATCCAGAATTTTTCCAGATGTCAGTAAGATGAAGACCAGAGCTGACCAGTGAGCAGGAGACAGTTCATCTGTGGAGAGACTTCCTGAACTCAGAGACTGTTGGATCTCCTCCACTAGAGAACCATCATTCAGTTCATTCAGACAGTGGAACAGATTGATGCTTTTCTCTGCAGACAGATTCTTACTGATCAGATTCTTGATGTACTGGACTGTTTCCTGATTGGTCTGTGAGCTACTTCCTGTCTGTGTCAGCAGGCCTCGTAGGAGAGTCTGATTGGTCTGCAGTGAAAGACCCAGGAGGAACCGGAGGAACAAGTCCAGGTGTCCATTTGGACTCTGTAAGGCCTTGTTCACAGCACTCTGATGGAGATAATTAAGATTTATATTTTTAAATAACTTGGACCACAAAGAAACTGTTTGATGTTCTTCCATCAGATTGAGTCCAGAGTTGATGAAGGTCAGATGGACATGAAGAGCAGCCAGAAACTCCTGAACACTCAGATGGATGAAGCAGAACACCTTGTCCTGGTACACGCCTCTCTCCTCTTTAAAGATCTGTGTGAACACTCCTGAGTACACTGAGGCTGCTCTGATATCGATGCCACACTCTGTCAGGTCTGATTCATAGAAGATCAGGTTTCCTTTCTGCAGCTGCTCAAAAGCCACTTTACCCAGGGACTCAATCATCTTCCTGCTCTCTGGACTCCAGAGTGGATCTGTCTCAGCTCCTCCATCATACTTGACCTTCTTGACTTTGGTGTGAACCAGCAGGAAGTGGATGTACATCTCAGTCAGGGTGTTGGGCAGCTCTCCTCCCTCTCTGCTTTTCAACACGTCCTCCAGAACTGTAGCAGTGATCCAGCAGAAGACTGGGATGTGGCACATGATGTGGAGGCTTCGTGATGTCTTGATGTGGGAGATGATCCTGCTGGCCTGCTTCTTGTTTCTGAATCTCTTCCTGAAGTACTTCTTCTTCTGTGGGTCAGTGAAGCCTCTGACCTCTGTCACCATGCCAACACACTCAGCAGGGATCTGATTGGCTGCTGCAGGTCGTGTGGTTATCCAGAGGCGAGCAGAGGGAAGCAGTTTCCCCCTGATGAGGTTTGTCAGCAGCACATCCACTGAGGTGGACTCTGTAACATCAGTCAGGATCTGATTGTTGTGGAAGTCCAGAGGAAGTCGACACTCATCCAGACCATCAAAGATGAACACAAGCTGGAAGTCTTCAAAGCTGCACATTTCTTTGGTTTCAGTAAAGAAGTGATGAACAAGTTCCACCAAGCTGAACTTCTTCTCTTTCAGCACGTTCAGCTCTCTGAAAGTGAATGGAAACATGAAGTGGATGTCCTGGTTGGCTTTGTCTTCAGCCCAGTCCAGAGTGAACTTCTGTGTTAAGACTGTTTTCCCAATGCCAGCCACTCCCTTTGTCATCACTGTTCTGACTGGTTCATGTCTTCCAGGTGGGAGTTTAAAGATGTCTTCTTGTCTGATGGTTGTTTCTGGTGTGTGTGGTTTCCTGGATGCTGTTTCAATCTGTCTGACCTCATGTTCATCATTGACCTCTCCAGTCCCTCCCTCTGTGATGTAGAGCTCTGTGTAGATCTCATTCAGAAGGGTTGGGTTTCCTGCTTTAGCAATCCCCTCAAACACACACTGGAACCTCTTCTTCACACAACTTTTAAGGTTAGGATGAGAAACTGCTGAAACTTGTCCTGAACAAACAAAATCATACATTTATTAATTAAAGAATAAATTCCTCTCAACAATGAAATCTCAAAAGTTAAATGTTTATAGAAATCCTCTTACTGCTCTGCAGACGGTCAGCCAGCTCCTCCTGCTTCATCCTCCTCAGGAAGGAAACTGTGATCTTCATCAATGCCTCTCTGCTGCTCCTCTGCTCTTCATCCTCACCCTCCAACACCTCCTCATCTTCTCTCTGACTCTCTAAGCATTCTGGATAATCTGGGATCAGAACATTCTGGATCTTCTTCAGCTCGTTCTTCACAAAAGTGA
>NW_023628613.1:0-2161 GCF_014905685.2 Nematolebias whitei | reverse complement strand
TTTCTGCTACATTTTGATGCTTTGAAGGAAATCAAGTGGAAATATGATGCCCAAACACTAGTATATTCTGAACTGTAATGGGAAAGTATGTTTAACTTCGCAATTTAGGATTAAGATAATGGCTAAATATTCCATTAAACATTTATGTTGTATTGTTATTTTAGTAATATTTAGTTGTGACACAAAAATCAATCAATGTTAGCTCAGAGCCAATCCTAGAGAATCACCTTTCAAAAGCATATTATTGAACTCTTTTGGTAACAATGCCCTGAAAATATGAACCAGCATTAATGTCTGTGCACGCGTCAAAGATATTTATGTAGTTGACTGGAATTAGCTCTTTGCTGAATCGGAAATGCAGCAGTTTGGGACTGTGGGACCTGATTTATAGTGACCTTTATACAGACTGCAGTTTTTCAGTGGTGACAGTGCACAACAGCAGCATTTCATTAAGCATGCTAGAATCAATCATCCCGAGTGTTCTCCTTTTGGCTGCATTTTGTACGTTGAGCAATCAAGTGAAGCTGGCAGATGGTTGTGGTTGTCTTTTGCAGCACTGTTGGTGAAAAAACAAACTTATGACAAGGTTGGTTAGGTTTCTAATTTTGTTTGGTCTCATGTGAAGTCATGCGTTGTCAGTCTTCACATGGGTTCCATTATTCAGCAGTTAATTCAGAGTCCCAGTTGGACAAAAGGGAAATTTGAAGAAGCTCATAATTACTAGAAGTTAGGTGTATACTGTAATGAGATGGCAGAACAAGTCCAAGGGTCCCAGCATCACTTTGTGGCTTGTGTTCATATTCAAAACAAAAACAAGCTTCTTGCTTAAATTGCTGCCACACTGCTCAGCAATGATTGGTGTTTCCAGCCAGAGAACTACACAAATCTAAGAGCTTATATTTTACTGCATCATGTAAAACATTTTCATACATTTTAAACTTTAAACTTAATCTATGATACAAATTTAGAGAAGCATTAATCATCTTCTTCTTTCGGCTATTCCCTTTTCAGGAGTTGCCACAGCGAGTCATCCTTCTCCATCTCACCCTGACTTCTGTATCCTCTGTCCTCACTCCACTACCTCCATGTCGTCTCTAATTGCATCCATATATCTTCTTTTTGTCTTATTCCTGTCAGCTGCGTTTCTAAGATCCATCTACCAATATACCCACTGACCCTCCTCTGGACATTCATTTTTCATTCCACATTAATTTATACAGGTTAGTCTCATTGAGCATTGAGGACTCATTTACAAGAAAAAAACTGTTTTTAACAAAGGATGATAACAATGGTAGACAACAATGGCAACAGTAGACAACCATACAATAAAACAAATAAATTGGAAAAGTAAATGGAAGAAAATGATGTGAAAAAACTAAACAAAAACAGCTACAATGGAAGCAATGTCCAAACCATCTCAGTGTGTCCTCTCTAACTTTATCTCCCAGTTGTTCAACTTGTGCTGTACCTCTAATGATCTCATCCCTGATCTTCTCCATCCTTGTCTCTCCTAAGGAGAACCTCAACATCTTCATTTCTGCCACTTCCAGTTCTGTCTCCTGTCTTTTTGTCCATGTCTCTGTCTCCAGACCTTACAATATAACTGGTCTCACCACTGTCTTGTAAACTTTTCCTTTGACCTTTGCTGACACCATTTTGTTGCAAATCACTCCTGAAACTTTTCTCCATCCATTCCATCCTGGCTGGACTCTCTTTTTCACCTCTTCACCACACTCACCATGTTCCTGGACAGTGGACCCCAAGTACTTGAAGTCCTGCACCTTTGTGACCTCTGCTCCTTGCAGCCTCACTGTTCCACCTCCTCCCTCTCGTTCACACATGTACTCTGTCTTACTAAGGCTGACTTTCATTCCTCTTCTTTCACTTCTCCAAGTTCTCTTCCACCTGTTCTCTGTTCTCACCACAGATCACAATATCATCTGCAAGCATCCTAGTCCATGGGGATTCCTGCCTGACCTCATCTGTTAATCAGTCCATCACAAGAGCAAACAAGAAGGGGCTCAAAGCTGATTACTGATGCACTCCCACCTCCACTTTGAAGCTATCTGTCACTCCTACAGCACATCTCACCACTGTCTTGCTGTCCTCATACATGTCCTGCTGTCCTCATACATGTCCTGCTGTCCTCATACTTGTCCTG
>NW_023628612.1:0-2161 GCF_014905685.2 Nematolebias whitei | reverse complement strand
CTTGCAGGGGACCTGATGTGGATCAATCACTGCAGGTTTGATGTTTCAGACAGTTTTTATTTATGAACTATTAGCATTTCATTTTTCATGGCGAGAGGTCAAACTTTCCGGTCTGGCCCCCCTCTTCAGCATGCTCCATCTTGGACATTTGGACTAGTGTACCAAGTGTCATGCTTCTAGGCCAATGTAAGGGTAATGCGTAGTGTATTTTGCAAACTGCCAGATGGCGCTCTTGGTCTGTTTATAGAGAGTTCCATTCATTTTCAATGACAGCCAAAACGGCAGAAAAGTCTAAATATCTCAAAAAGTTAAAGTTGCATCAATATTGAAAGTCATAGCCATATTGTCCTGAAATAGCTGAACGGTTTGATATACTATATATTCATATAGCACTAATCCTGTGTGAGTAGTGAGCTTCCAAAAAAACGTACAGAATCATAAAAACAACTATAATAATAAGTAGAGAATTTGCATTTCCTTCGAAAATGCACGTGTGAATGCCATTTAAGGCCCTCCCAGCAAAGCAACGCTTCGGTCATGCCGCTACCGCAGGAGCTTTAGCCCTTCCACCCAGTTGCCATCACGAACGCTGTCATGCCTGTAACCCCACACGTTCACCACGATGCGCATTTTCTGAATGTTTGACATTGCGTTTTGTCCATTTCAGTACTAGTACAGGTACAAGTCTTACAAGTATACGTGAAATCCGACTTTCCAGACAGGAGTTATTGTGACTTCCTGATTTGTTGCAAACATTTGACAAGTACTTCATATATGCTTTTCTACACATCGTGTCATAATCAAGTTACAGTTTCACTTTTATAAATTACACAGGGTCAAGCTGGAAGAGTCACTCAATAACTGACAGTTTATTCTCTGAGTGGGTGCACCTTAAGTAATGTCATGAATCAACAATTCCGAAGTGTTTCTAGGTGTTCGATGATGAAGCACAAAAAAAGCCGTTCAGATCGGATGATGTATCACTGAGATATTACTACTGGAATAATGTAGGGGGCGCATTCGAGTCAAATGTTTAACAAAAATAAATACGTTTTTAGAATGTGTCTACAAGTGCTCACACATCATGCACAAAAAATCTGGTGCATATCAGATGGTATGTCAATGAGATAGAACTGTTTGAATTATGTAGGGAGCACACTTTAGCCAAAAGTTAAAAAAAACAATACAAATGTGTCTGCAATTGCTCACTGATGAAGCACAAAAAATCAGGTGCAGATCGGATTATGTATGACCGAGATATACATGTAAGTATAACTTAGGGGGCGCTAAAGAGGCTATTGGCCACTTATCATGGATTCCTGTTCAAGGGATTGATAATGATCGATCATACTGATTTTGGTGCACATCAGCTCAAATTGGTGGAATTTAGAGCCAAACGTATTGCGACGGCGTTACGTTTTACTTCGCCACGCCGCCCGCATGCTCCACTCAAAACTGTCAGTGTTGGAAAGCAAGTTACACCAACATGTTCGGTCACTGGACACACTATCATGCTGATTAGATCATAGGGGTCAGCTTGGGGCGTTCAACATAAAACTTTACACTTCCTGTTGTCAGGGGTGTGGCTTAAGTGATGTCATTATTTGACCATTCAGTCTTGCAGGGGATGGAATGTGGATCAATCACTGAAGGTCTCATGTCTCAGACAGTTTTCGTGTAGGAGTTATTAGCTTTTCATTTTCATGGCGAGATGTCAAACTTTGAGGTCTGGCCCCACCCCTTCAGCATGCTCAGAAATGCACCGTTTAGATAAGTTTTCGTCCCCCATGTGTCTTTACCAAAATGACTAAGTTTGGAAAGGATTGAGCAAAAAATGTGCAGGCTATAAACCGCCAAATAGGTGTGAAACTTTGGTCAGGATTCCAAAATGGCCACCTTTTCTGTTTATCGTACAACGTTTGTGCCAGAGGTTTTTTTTTTGTGAATCTTGTGTAATTGGGGAAGTGTACCAAATTTTGTTTTGCTACGATCAACAAAGGTTAATGTAGGGTATATTGAAAAGTGGCAGGTGGCGCTAGTGGGCACTGTGGAGGCTATTGTCCACTTATCATGGATGCCTGTTCAAGGGGTGGATAATGATCGATCATACTGATTTTGAGGCACCTCGGCTCAAATCTGTGGATTTTAGAGCCAAACGTAT
>NW_023628611.1:0-2161 GCF_014905685.2 Nematolebias whitei | reverse complement strand
ACGGTACATGAAATCCCCCAAGTGAAAATCTCTTAAAACTGACTAACATTAACCGTAAACCTAATAATACAAAGTTTTTGATTTCTCCTTTTATCTCAGTTTCTTAAGTTTTCTCACTGAAGAAGTTACTGTAAAAACTAACAATAACTTTTACAATTATTGCGGAATGAGTGTTTTAAATATAGTTTAGTTGTATATTTGATCAAACAGCTTTATAAACGTTTATCTCTGCTGCCACCGTTAGGAGTGTTACAGTGTGCAGGCCTGTAGCTCCAACACTAAGAAGGAACAACTATTTTCTGTTTACATTTTGAAACAATCACAACAAGTCATTAATAAGAATTAAATTTAATAACCACATATTTAAATTTCAGGAGACTCCAGTTTATGTTCTCCTTAATTAAATTGATTTATTCTCTACAAACATTTTCTGAAACATTTTTTATCATATTTCTTTTCTGTTTGAGTCACTAAAGCAGACCAGCCCTGAGGAACGCCCGTATGCACTGAAGTTAGGTTTTATTGGTCGGATGAGTTTGCTGCTTCCTCTTCACGTTATTGTTTAGATTATGTCTATAATAGTCCTTTGTATTTTATAACAAGTTTATTGTATAGTACACATTATTGTTATCTGATCCTTTATATTTTGTACTTATATATATTTTTTTTTTGTTTTGTTTTCTTTAAGCCAATGAAGACAACAACAATATGATAGTTACAGCCATGGGCAGCCATGAGCATCCAGCCTTGTCAAAAGAAAATGTTTTTCAGTGGCAGGAAGTCTGTCAAAATAAAATATAAAAATATTACTTGTTAAAATAATAAAAAAAATGTATACAAACAGGCCACTCCACAGTGTAAGCCATGTAGTGCCATCATTGGGCTGACTTTTCCATCTAACATTAAAGTCAGTGGGTGGAATGACTGAGTGTAAACACATTGATTCTTCAAAGGAAATTTCAATATAATGAGGACAGCTTTGAACTTTGACCCCACTTTGGGCACCGCTGCTTTAAATAATAACATATTGCATTACAAGTTATTCATTTTTTCAGCTCTTAGTATGAATGAGTGGATCTACTCTACAAAACTGCTCAAATCACTCGTTTGTATTTGGACTGAACTGGAAGTCTCACCTGTGTGGCAGCTGTGAAAGTTGCCTTTACTCTTTTTGTTTGATTCCTGGATTGCACTTTGGTTTGTATCCGTTTCGCAGTCTTGGGAGTTTTTTTCTATAAGGTACATCACCAGAATAGTCTCCAGGAGGCTGAGCATCATCAGAGTAAAAATGCCAATGCAGTAAACCGCTAAGGGGAGCAGACAACACAATTTACTGTGAACAAACTGTAATTCTTGTGTTCATGCGGTCCATCTGCATCGATGTTTTGGTACTGTACCTATGAGTGGGACCCTGTTGGAGGAGGAAGGCAGAATTTCGTTCAGGATGAGCTGCAACACCGTGATGGCGAGCAGAACCGTGACCTTGAAGCTGAGCTTTTCTCCCCCGTTGTCTGAGATCATGAAGGAGGCCAAGTCCAGACACAAGAAGAAGAGGACGGGCAGCAAGAAGTTGACGATGTAGAGCAGAGACCTCCGCCTCATGGTGATCTGGGGATTAGGATTAAAGACATGATTCTCCTGAAAATCCAAAAAGCAGCCCATTTCAGGTTTAACAAATGCAAAATAAAACTGTGTAAAAACAAACAAATAACTTCAAAAGTTTATATTTGAGATTTATTTATAGTTTGAATTCATTAAATTATGATAAGTTATTAGTATCGAATTTTAAATGCTTAAAAATTAAACAAGCATTGGACAAAAATATGGGAAATGGTCAAATTTCAGGTTTGTAATCTGTTGAAGTTTGAGATAATATAAAAATCCTCTACAAAAAATATGCATAATGCAAAAAAAGAGCAATAAGAATCATACACGTTTGGTATCATGAACACACCAATCAACGTTTTTTTAAATCACAGCTTATGAAATTTATAGCTTTGGTACAATTTAAAGCTGCACAGTTGATGTTCAAAGCTAGAAATAATATGCTTCCAAAGAATATTCAAAACTTATTTTAGAGGGAAGTTACGAACTGAGAGGAAAGTGTCATTTAAAGCAACCCTGTGTTTGCAGCACTCAAACGCATGTGCACATCAGTTCG
>NW_023628610.1:0-2161 GCF_014905685.2 Nematolebias whitei | reverse complement strand
GACATGATTTGACAAACTGAAAAGTAAATTTGTTGCAGGCTGTGTTTACTCCAGAGCTGCCTGTGAGAGAAAAAAAAGAACCAATTAGCAACTCCTGGGTCTGAGGACTCTAGAGCCAGTGACAGTGATTTCAGGTCAAATTCAAGTTATAAAATTGGTCTGGGTCTGCAATATCCCAGAGGCAGGAGAAGGAAAAATGGGTAAATGTACCAATTTATGTGTTATTAAAGAGAAAACTAATTCTTCTCTCTTTTTGTTGAAAAGCAGTTTTATTGTTTCCACAGCTTGATGTTTCATTGATCTTTGCGGACTGGATGGGACCGCACAGAGGACGACATGAGAAGCATTGGTGGCAAGCACCCGTCCGATGGGAGTGCAGGACCTTTGGTCATCGTGTACCTTGTCGTAGGTGCCACGGTCCTGCTGGAGAACGCCTTCTCGCTGACACCGGGACGGGTGCTGATTGAGGTGGAACAAGAAAGTTTCAGCATCTCTTGGGCGAGAAATAACAAAGCAAACAGAACACAAGCACATTTCACATGTCCAGCCCAAAAGCAATGTAAAATAGCCAATGTATCGAGTGACTGCAAGATCTACATGTGTAAACAATGTGCACGCAATGGATTTGATGTCCCTCTCGTATCAACAGGATGCTGGCTGATGATAGAGGCCGAGGTGCCTCTGTGTGTGACTAACTGTACATGCTAAACCAGATGAAAGAGAAAAAAAGGAAGAACGAAGTTTGATTTTTACTGCCAATTAAGGAGAAGGAGGAGACGTGCTTCGTTGGCAGTTACTCAAGAAAGGTTCTGGATACCATCAGTTGTCATGACTCAAGAAGAAACGGTCAAAATACTGATAAAAGAAATAAACTTGCAGCTAAAGATGTGGGGGAGCACAGAAAAAAGTGCTCTCCAACATAATTGAAGCTTTGAACTTGTTTTCCTGTGAACCTTGCAGTTTTTTTTTGTACAGCTGCAGGAGGAGCCCTGCCAGAGGGTGGTGTCACTACATCGAATCATCATAAGTGGAGGAGAGTATGAAACATTTAAAACCTGAATTGACAAAATGTAATAAAGGCAACCACAGTTATGCAAATATCACATTTTGCCTTTAATAACTGTACAAGGACACTGGTTTTAAAAAAATATATATATAAAAGTACAGGGTGAGTGGTTTGAGCCACAGACAAATCTCACATATAACATGCAACTATGTGAGACAGCTGATAAAAGAGTGATATGTATGTTGAAACTAATCATGTTAACCCATGTTTAACCAGAGACAAGGTATTGTGTGATTAGACTCATGAACTAGGTTAGAGCAACAATAAAAAGTACCTAAGGTGCCTTTCTCTGGATGTGTGTGTGGTGTACATCTGTGAACTCGGAACAACCAGACTTATCGTTTGACTAATTATAGCTCTGAATCTCGTCTTACTCCATGGCGAGTCTCTCTGGATCATTTAAAATGCGCATTGAATGAGTCCATAGAGTTGACTGAAATGATCAAGTCTCATAAGTCTAAACGTGTCTGATCTAACAGTGCCCACCTGCATGGCTCAAAGAAAGGTTTTTACATATGGCTAAAACTAATAGTATAGGCGTCGGCTCACCATTGGTGGGATATATTCACAGGAATATTATCTACGGCGCAAAATATATGCAGTATCCCTTTTGTTTGTTTAGTGAAAAGAAGAATAACTAGTTTGATCTATGTATCTCTGTATTAACTTTGTGTATTTTGGGAACTTGTTTAGGGTTTAAAAAAAAAGAATTAATCAGGAAATTTATAATACAGCTGGTACATGGTTTGGTGAAAAAAAAAAAACTATAATCTGAACACCTACCAGGTGTTTTGATTTACAATGATCGTGTCAGTGGGAATGTAATAAATCAAAACGTTCCAGGGGTTTGAAACTAGTAACTGTGTGAGTGAGTTTATTTAGGATAAAGTCCCAGAACAATTTCAATGGCTCAAGAACTCGACCATTCAGAGGTCGGAGATCGTTTAGAGTTCAACTTAAAGGGATGGCATTTTCAAGACTAAAAAGTTGTATTGTGGAATTATGTTTTAAATGTCATAAAAGGCAAAAGGGTGGAATGATATAAAACATGTTTTATAAGGTGTGAAGTTGCCTTTATGCCTGTTCAAACATATA
>NW_023628609.1:0-2161 GCF_014905685.2 Nematolebias whitei | reverse complement strand
TTTACCCTAAAAGAAAAGCAGGATTTATTCTGACAATAAAATCCAAGTAAAAGCTTCAGTTTATTTACAGTAAACTGAATTTGTGCTTTAAAAGACAATTTGTCATCAATTAAAAATCCCAGATATTTGAATGAAGATACAAGTTCAATTTGTTGACCATCACTAGTGGTGATGAGAGACTGGTTTGACCTTGCTGATTTCTCACGTGTCTCACCAGATCTGCTAAATAATTTAGAAATCTCATTGATTTGAGTTTAAATGATTCTTTATTTATCCTTTACATTCTCAAATGATGTTGTGAAAATATGCCCCTTTTCCACTGTCACAGTGCAGATCAGGTCAGTTCGGGTCAGTTTAGATCGGCTCGTTTCTCGTTGTTTCCATATACATGTCTGGACCGGCTCTGTAGGCGGGGACTAGAATCCAACTCGTCTTACCACCTGGTGGCGGTAGTGCTCCCTTAAGCTACTTACTAGCCACCACTAAATGTATTAGAAGAACACCCTGAAGGTTTTGTCACACATGTTGTGGAAGAGATGTCATGCTCTAATGAAGTACCTCATGAACTGTAACTTTTAAACCTGATTCATAATCCTACCTTACTGCCTTCCCTACCTGCTTTAAACCCATGTGTTTTCCATTTTAATATAGATTTTTACAATAAAGATGCATTTAAAATATCTTGACTTTTATTATTTACAGATATGCACAAGGTTCATGTTAAAATTACATCACACTGTGCTGTAATCTTTGAAACTGCTTTTACAATAAGCTACAGACTTGAAAACTATTAGACTAAATGTTGTCCTTAAATTTTAAAGGTTTGTTTTTCATTATATTTAAAAACATAAATGTATTACTTAATAATCTAAAAAAGTTAAGTCTGGTCCTCTGGACATTCAAAAAACAAAACAAACAAACATTTGTTGTTTATTTATTATAAACTGTATTGTTTTGTTTTGTGAATGTCCAGAGGACCAGACTTAACTTTTTAGATTTTTCTACCTGAATTATTGAGCATGCATCAGGATATTACTTAATAAATAGTCAGGTGGTCTGCAAACACCATGGGGTCCTCCTAGAAGAGCTGAAGAGGTGGCTGTTGATGTCTGTGCCTCCCTGGTGAGTCTGCTGCCCACACAACCCTGAAGCAGAAGTGTATGTATGTATGTATGTATGTATGTATGTATGTATGTATGGATGGATGTATGAATGTATGGATGGATGGATGGATGGATGGATGGATGGTGAAGGAGGAGACCATCAAACAGCAGGAGTGGTCAGTTAAGGTGAACTCCTGCCTGTTTGCTTCAGATCAGCTGTTCAAATCTCTGCATGTTCAAATAAAAGGTGCACCAGGACTTTCAGCTGAATCTCTCAGGGGATACAGTTGTACGGCCGATAACTGATAATTGATAACTGTACTTTCTGAATTTTTGACTGTTTTTGTGTCACTTCATCCTAGAACCAAAAAATTTAACATAATAACAGTTGAGCAGATTCTGGTAATCTTTTCTTAGGATCCATTAAAGATCAAATGCAACTGGAAATTTTTCTCAACTTCCAGTATCAGAGTCAGAGACAGAGATTCTTTATTGTCATTCGCACCTCATGTGGTACATGTGGTGGAGCGAAATTGTGCACACAGGGTCCCAGTTACATCCAACAATAAAATGTATAAGAAAAACAGTAATAACATCTAAGATATGAACTAAGAAAAACATCAACTAAATATACACTAAGCACTCATAACATAAAACATTGAACATCAGCACAAACATGAACATGAGTCTGTGAGCAGATGTGCACGCATGAACACATCAACACTGAAACAGATCAGCAGCAACATGAAACAGATCAGCAGCAACATGAAACAGATCTGCAGCAACATGATGTGGTTTTTCACAGTGATTATTCTGGTTAGAGATTCATGAGTCTAACAGCCTCAGGGTAGAAGCTGTTCCTCAGTCTAGTGGTTCTACACTTAATGCTCCTTAACCTCCTTCCTGAGGGGAGTGGGGCAAAAAGTGTGTGTGCTGGGTGAGTGGGGTCCTTCATGATGCAGGTGGCCCTCTTCCTGCATCTGGAGGTGTAGATGTCTGTGATGGTAGGGAGGCTGATTCCGACAGATTTCTGTGCAGCCTTCACCACTCTCTGCACA
>NW_023628608.1:0-2161 GCF_014905685.2 Nematolebias whitei | reverse complement strand
CTACGCTTATACTCATAGAATCTGGGGTTACAGTACGTAACCAACGTTCTATGTCGTATAAGCTTCGCCCTTTAAGGCCTTCGCTTTAGTGGGTAAAGGGCGAAGCCGATGTGGTCCTCGCCTCACTGGGTCCATTCGAACACAGTTTGACGCGGAAGCTTGCCCAAAAAATGTCTTTTCACTCAGCTCCCCGTGTGCATAACTACGCGTTGCGTAATTATGTGCCATGCACAGACGCATGTTGTGTAACTATGCATACTGACAAAAACATGAACGCCCCGGAAATTTTCAACGGGGAAAGGATGTTGAAAAGAAGAGGGGGGGTGGGGGGCATGAACCAACTGGTTCATGGCTGAGTATTATAAACAGATCAAAAAACAATGAACTGATTGTTGATCAAATGAACTGATTGGTAACAATAGTCATGAACTGATTAGTGACAATAGAACCAAAAACACAGACACAACTTGTGACTGATAACAACATCTCACACTGTAATGCATGCAGACAGAAGTGAGCTTAAACAGAGTTCCATGAAAAACAACAATATTCATTCTGTTAGAGCACTAAGGATAGAATGTGTCATGGAACGAGCCGTCACATCACGTAAATAAAAGCGAATGAATGAGCAGGGTGTTGACCACGCAGCCGCAGTGCAAATGTCCTGCATTGACATACCATTATGCAGAGCAGTCGAAGATGCGATACCCCTGGTCAAGTGTGCTTGAGGTTGACAGGAGACTCTAAATCTGATGCTCTGTAGGCTTCAGAAATGGCCTCACACAGCCAGTGTGACAAGCGCTGGGTGGATAACGGGCGACCTGCAGATGCATCTGTATAATGCACAAACAGATGTTGAGTTTGACACATTACAGCTGTGCGCGCTATGTAACACGTCAACGCCCGCACCGGACAGAGAAGATGGAAAGATGCTTCTTCTTCTGATCTGTGGGGGTGGGGGGGGAACCCCCTCCAACGATATCACTCTTGATTTAAAAGAGCTCGTGATGTTTTAGGCATAAAAGCTGGGTTTGGTCTTAAATCAGCTGAACTACCGTCAGCCTGAATTCTGAGACATGACGGAGCGACAGAGAAGGCAGATAAATCACTCACCCTCTTAACGGATGTTAAAACCAGCAGCAGGGCTGTTTTAAGAGACAAGAATTTAAGTGAAAACTGATACAGAGGCTCAATGGAGCTTGATCAGGGCTCGCAGGACCAGCGTTAAATCCCATTGTGGAGCAAGTGGGCGTGAAGCAGGCCTGCGTCTCTGTACACCTTTAGAAACCGCTCCATCAGTGGGTGATTAAAAGCCGTTCTGTCTCCGAACCCTTCGTGGCAGGAAGAGATGGCTGCAGCGTACGATTTAATCGTGCTGGATGTCTTCATGGAGACTGATGAAACAATGATCTCTTTTGATGTCACATCACTCTTTACATGCATTCCTGTTGATGATGCAGTAGAGGTGGTCAGTTTAAAATTAAAATCAGACACCACTCTGAGCAGCAGGACCACACTTTCCACAGAACAACTGTGTCAACTCTTGAAACTGTGCCTGCAGTCAACCTACTTCACATATGGGAAGCAATATTATAGGCAGAAACATGGGTGCGCTATGGGGTCTCCAGTTTCTCCTATTGTTGCCAACTTGTACTTGGAGGAGGTAGAAAAGAGAGCCTTGGCGTCCTTTTCAGGGACACCACCAAGTCATTGGTTCAGGTATGTTGACGACACCTGGGTTAAAATCAAATCTCAGGAAGTCCAACATTTTACTGACCACATCAACTCTGTGGATAAATACATCAAGTTCACACGAGAAGATGTAAAAAATGGCAGGTTGGCTTTCTTGGACTGTGAGGTCTCAGTCTCTGATAGAGGACATTTGCAAACTGAGGTGTACCGCAAACCCACCCACACAGACCAGTATTTGCAGTTTGATTCCCATCGCCCTTTGGAGCACAAGGTAGGAGTCATCAGGACTCTGTATCACAGAGCAGACAGCGTCCCCACTAGCTCAGGAGCCAGGCAGAAGGAGAAATCCCACACAAGACAGGCTCTTGAGCGAACAATGCCCCAAAGACCCATCTCTGCCTGATGCCCTCAACAAGTTCTATGCACGCTTTGAAGACCCGAACAGACCACCCAGCACCAGACTCACCTC
>NW_023628607.1:0-2161 GCF_014905685.2 Nematolebias whitei | reverse complement strand
GCTGAGATGCTCTTCATCCGGTGGCGAGGTGAGTCTGGTGCTGGGTGGTCTGTTCAGGTCTTCAAAGCGTGCATAGAACTTGTTGAGGGCATCAGGCAGAGATGGGTCTTTGGGGCATTGTTCACTCCTTCCTTTATAATCTGTTATGCACTTAATGCCCCTCCACATGCTCCGAGGGTCTTGTGAGATGAATTGACCCTCGATCCTCTTTGCATATGTGGCCTTGGCCCTCTTAATACCAGCAACCAGCTCTTTTCTTGTCCTACTCAGCTCCTCTGAGTTTCCAGACCTGAAGGCAGTGTTCCTGGCTTCCAGCAGGGTACGCACCTCTGCATTCAGCCAAGGTTTTCTGTTTGGGTAGCTTTTAACATTTCTGATAGTGGAGACGGTGTCAGTACATGTACTAATGTAACCCAGAACTGAGGATGTGTATTGGTCAAGATCAAGCAAACCTCCATTTTCAGCAGCTTCTCTGGAAACCTGCCAGTCTGTTCGGTCAAAACAATCTCTCAGTATGGGGCCACTGTCCTGGATCCAGCATTTAACTTTCTTTTGTACCGGTCTGGAGCATCTCAGTGGGGGCATGTAGCAGGAGCCAGGAAGATTGAGATGTGGTCTGACAGTCCTAGGTGGGGGCGATGTTCAGCTTTGTATGCATCTTTTACGTTCGTGTAAACACGGTCCAGCGTGTGGTCTCCACGTGTCGGAATCGCCACATGTTGATTAAAGCTTGGGAGACAGTCCTTTAGATTCACGTGGTTAAAGTCTCCGGCTACCACATAAAGAGCCTCGGGGTGTTTGTTCTGCAGCGAGCTGATGATATCATGAAGCTCCTGCAGTGATTCATTAGCATTAGCGTCCGGAGGAATGTAGACGGCAGAGATGAAAGTCACCGTGAACTCTCGGGGTAGATAATGTGGCCGACATTTCACTGTTATTTGTTCCAAAGCCTTCGAGCATGAGCTATTTACAACAGTAGAGTTCGTGCACCAACTTTTACTCACGTAAATGCATACTCCGCCTCCCCGTGATTTCCCCGTTAGCTCGCTGCAGCGGTCCGCTCAAAAAAATAGTCTGTCATCCAGCTGGAAGACTGTGTCCGGCGTTTCGCTTGTAATCCACGTTTCCATGAGGCAAAGCACTGCACACTTCTTCATCTCTTCTGAGGCGCCCGCTCTCAGACGAAGTAAATCCATCTTGTTGTCCAACGAGCGGACATTCGACAGAAAGAGAGACAGCATGTTGAGGTTACCGGCTTTAGCGTTAGCTCGTAGCCTCAACATAACCCCCGCCCGGCATCCTCTCCTCTTAAGCTGGGAGAGGCTTAAGAGAAGATGAGCACATGAGCTGTAGAGAGTTGGCTCTGAGCCAGCCAGAAATCTGTGGGACTCCGAGCGAGTCACCTGAAAAATAGAGAGAGGTCCTTCTTTCTGAATTGTGTTCAAATGGCACCCTGCATACCTGATCCATCCTCAGGTTATTTCTGCTCAAGACACGGTACAGTGTTTATAAGATTACCTTACTGATATTTTGAAATTAAGAGGGCCAAGGCCACATATGCAAAGAGGATCGAGGGTCAATTCATCTCACAAGACCCTCGGAGCATGTGGAGGGGCATTAAGTGCATAACAGATTATAAAGGAAGGAGTGAACAATGCCCCAAAGACCCATCTCTGCCTGATGCCCTCAACAAGTTCTATGCACGCTTTGAAGACCCAAACAGACCACCCAGCACCAGACTCACCTCGCCACCGGATGAAGAGCATCTCAGCGTGACCTCAGCAGAAGTAAGGAGTACCTTCAGGAGGATTAATCCGCACAAAGCAACTGGCCCAGACAACATCCCCGGAAAAGTGTTGAAGGAATGTGCTGATCAGCTCTGTGAGGTGCTGGCAGACATCTTTAACACCTCACTTACCCTGGAGACAGTTCCCACCTGCCTGAAGACTGCCACCATCATCCCAGTCCCAAAAAGCTCTACAGTGACTGGTCTGAATGACTATCGGCCAGTGGCCCTCACCCCGATAGTCGCTAAATGCTTCGAAAAACTGGTCATGACTCACATCAAAACAACCATCAACATCAACGAGGACCCTCATCAGTACGCATACCGTGAGAACCGATCAACAGAGGATGCAATCTCCTCTGTGGTCCACACTGC
>NW_023628606.1:0-2161 GCF_014905685.2 Nematolebias whitei | reverse complement strand
GAATCCGTGTTAATTGATGAATATATCTGAGCATCTGTTCATCTACATTTTGGTGGCCCGTCACGTGCTCATAAATGGACTGCGTATTCGTGTAAAGATTGATTTTACATGTTGGCATGAAAAAAAAAAAAAAAAATATATATAACAGTTTGTCAGCTGTGTTGAACGCAGCGTGCTGGAGCCGCCGCTTGAAGTAAAACGCTGCATGTTTTAAGCGTGTTGTGCTGTGATGCTCAGAGAAAGGCTCACAGAAATACTGCAGCTGGAATGTTTTGAAAGCTGAAATTGTACGCCTGTTATGGTAACTAAGCTGGTTTTGAGCTGTGGAAACGCATTATTCTGTTTAAACCGTGTTCCAGACGATGGATGATCTGGGTCCGGCTCGGTTCTGAGAAAGATCGAACGAGTTGTTTTAGGCAGTTTAAAAGATGTGATGCCACGGAGCGCCGACTCCGTGCAGCTCAGAGTTAAACGTTACAATTTTTAACAGAAATGGTGCAGTTTGACAGTTTACAAGACGAAAAGTTGACGGACTTGTTCAGATAAATCTAACATGCTGGTTGCTAAAAACGCTTCGTGATTGGTTGGATTTGCTGCTGTGAAGCGCTCTGATTTGCTGGGAAAGTGAATGACGTGCCTACGTCACGTCCTCTCACCCCTGTGCTGCTTTGTCATTGGTGATTTCAGTCACGTGACCCGGAAATGGAAACTCGTTTTCATAGGGAATAAAATCTGCTTTTTAAAGCTGAAAAGCGCTTTAAAGCTGTGTTCTGAAACGCTGTTTAAGTTCTTCGAAGTCTAATTGCTAAAATTTTGCCACGTTTGCGTAAAAAATCCGTTCAGAAATGTTGGTTTTAACCGGGTCTAGCCGATGCTAATTTTAAGCTAACAGCTAACGACCGGACGCCACAGGAAGTCATAGCGACCCCTACTGGACAACACTAACAGTGTCTGAGTTAAAATTAATAAGGTTGTACTGCCACCTTCTGGAGAAACGCGAGATCACAGGTTTTCACTTCGCTTTTTAGGTATTTTGAGTGAAATTAAACATTTTTATTTCTGTAAGACGAACTTTGAGTTAACAAACTTCCTCGAGCTGAATTATACTGTTATGTTATCTTACCATTAAAAGTCAGTAAAGTATTTACGCCCAGCGAGGCGTTTACTAAGAATTTTTTCATTCACTGATAAATCCTAAAGCAGGTGCAAAATGAAAAAATGAGAACTTTTGGTAGAAACACGGACAGATAATCATAAGAGCTGAGAGTTTACTCGTTCGCTGGAAATATATTGCACGTTTAATTGTTAAACTCACTAAATAAGAGTAAATATATCAGTAGAGAGAAACTCTTCTGATTTTATTTTACCACCTAAACAATTACATCTCCTATTTAATTTCTAAATAGCAGATAATGGCGGACGAAGAGGTAAACACTGACCCCTTGCAATCTAGAGATGCCGTCCAGACGGCTTTATATATTTTAACAAATTCAATTATTGGTACTCAATTAGGGCAATTAGAAGACCTTGATGACAATCAGAGATGAGGAACTGCAGAGGTTGGCAAAAGCAGCTAAAGTGTCAGAGGACACGAAATCGAGCCGTGAACGGTTAGCAAAAATTTCTCTGCTTCTCAAAGCGAAATTGGACCATCAAGTTGCTCAAATTGTCATGCTATCCAGAGGATATGAATCTGAAAAGGAGAGGTGTGATAATTTGATAAGTGCGTCTGCATTGGAGAAAGAAGGATTTCAGATTGAGAGGGACCTCTCAAAGAAAGAGCTGTCAGTACAGGCTCAATCATATGAGGATAGAATTAGGGATAGAGAACGTGCGTACCAAGCCGCGTGTTCAGATAACGATGTGCTACAACAACAGTTGCAGGTCGCATTAAAGGAGCTGGACGTTTGCAAAGCAGAAAAGGCGATGATACTCCAACAATGTCTGAATTTACAAAGTGAATGTCAGACATCACAGGAGCGCCTGACAGCTTGTGAGGAGAATCTGGCTACAGCTACAAACCAGATTTCTGATATGGGGCGGGCTGGTCTGAGACTCAGAGACGAACAGGGTCAGGGCCCGGGTCAGCCACAACCACCCCAGACAGATGCTGTTGCACCTCTTCCTCCTGACACCATGCAGTCACCCCCACCCCCATCTC
>NW_023628605.1:0-2161 GCF_014905685.2 Nematolebias whitei | reverse complement strand
ATATATATATATATATATATATATATATATATATATATACATATATAATTTCGTATGCAACTTTTATCTGTTTCTGCTCCAGTCTTCACATTTCTTTGGTAAATGCTCTTTCTGAAGAGTTCCTATTAGTGTATCATGTTCCAAAAGTGCAAAACAAAATATTAATTTCATCATTTAACATCATGCTTTGCAAAATTAAGGTCAGAATCTGTGTTTAGTGTCTTCTCAGTGTTTTGTCCCTCATGTTGCCAGCTCCTCTGTCCTTCCAAGACCTCATGCTGTTTTCCTCTATGTCTCTTGTTCATGCCACACGTAAATTTTGCTGCCACGTCAGCCTTTTTATCTAAATAAATATTATTCTTTATTTTATTCCTGAGTTTCCTGAGTCCTGTCTTCACATTGGGTTCAAAACTGCACAGAACATAATAATTAAGGTCTTTAAAATGTTCTGTATAGTGTACAGGATGCTACCCTTTTTACCTGCTGCTGACAGGAAGTCAGATGAAAATGTGTGTGTGTGTCTGGCTGTTGCCAAACATTTAGTGTGGTAGTAGCTGAGACTGAGCCTCAGCACATGTTGTATTCTGAGTGCAAGAACTTTGCTTTAAAAATTGCCAATTCACTATTTAAAGTCAAATCTGTTAGCAAAATATTTCCTGAATATCTGGATGGAATTTAATAAAACATTCAGGCGATAATAACCAGAGGTTCATCTACAACTGATTCACCTTTGGGGCCAAATCAATCCAAGATGGCCACTACAGCCAAATAGAAAATACATAAAGTGGCTACAGCGAAGTAAATTTAACAGGTATTGAGCTAAAATAAATTATGTGATAGCAATTAAGAATCATTTACCACATACGGTACTTTGAGCATGGCATCTTGTACTATTGCATCTGATTGTGCAGAACATTATTTATGAATCATTTTCTTAATAGTTGGACTTATATTAAGGTAATAATTATTTTTAAAGTGATTTTACAATCCTTGGTTTTTGGAAATGGGTTTACTAGTTAAACTGAAAATGGATGCGGAGTGAAACCATTTCACTTGTGTTAGTTTTTATTACATTTTTTACAAGTTTGTCTCTTCGTATGAACCTGCTCAGGTAATAAAATGAATTAAAACAAACTATTAAATGAAATGTCCGAACATCTCATGTAATCAAAGTAGCTGCAGAACTTTTTATCTAATATCTAAAGGAATCAGAGAACGCTAAGAAAAACAAACTTTTATACTCAAAGTGTTTTATTTGGTTTTAGCTTTTAACTTTTGATCATTTTTTTACTTAATAAATCAAACCTTATTTTCTTTATTACAACAAAAAATATATGTACATTTATATTTAACAAAGATGTAACATTCAAACAATTAACATAACTTATTACAGATAAAAAGAAAAAAAACCTCCCTTTTTATTTCAAATTACTCTAAACCTAAAGGATTTGTCACTTTCTAAAACCTCGTATTTGACGCCACTTCCTCTACAACATTGTCTTGCAAGTCAAAGCAGTTCAGGCACGTAAACACAGACTCAGAAATGACAGTCGAGCAAATCTTCCTGTTAACTCAGAAATGCACAGCCCCTATTGAATGAGATAGAAGAAACAGGTGCAATAAAGTGGATTTGTAACAAGCTGCTGATGTTTTGCAGCTGCCTCGGGCAGAGGATGCAGCAGAGAAGTTAAGGCTTTTCTTTTAACGGGTGCATAAATAAGATGAGGTCAGAGTCGTTTCTGTTTGTCCCCTTCGGCTCCATGTGTATCTCTACTCATTGGTGAAAGTAATGACGTCATAGTGGATGCCCTGCTGCTGAAGCTGCTCCAGCTGCTCTGGTGTAGCTTCGGTGTAAAAGGTTTGGGTTTCACCCATGGCTGCTTCTGCTACAGCTGAAAAAACAAACATTAGATTGTCAGTGTAATCTATTATCTGCATAATGATGTTATTGTTGCTCTTCCTATTTCTTTTTTTTTTATTCCCATTCTTCACAGTATTAAGCAAGTTCATAAAAAATCCCCTCCAGCTGTAAAATGTTCTTATTAACAGTTCAGTTCTAAGTTTTTCTCTGGCTTTACAGTAGTCCCTCGTTTATTGCAGGGGATCCATACCCCGAAGCCCCGTGATGAGTGAAAAACCATGAAGTAGGAATAGTCATACA
>NW_023628604.1:1119-2162 GCF_014905685.2 Nematolebias whitei | reverse complement strand
AGGGTCCATGACTGAGGTGGTAGATACAATATTTGAGGTGTGACAGGGCAGCCTTGGGTCAATGGAGGGTGGTATGTATGTTTGGCTGTGGGCAAGAGAGGAGGATGCTGAGCTTGTTCCTGAACTGAACCTATTGAAGAACATGTTCAGTTCATTGGCTCTGTCCAGGCTTCCATCCTTCTGATCCTCCTTCTGCTTGAAGCCTGTGATCTGTTTCATCCCTGACCACACCTCTCTGATATTGTTCTGTTGGAGCTTGCTCTCCAGCTTCTTCTTGTACACCTCCTTGCTGTTTCTTATCTTGACTTTTAGTTGCTTCTGTGTGCTCCTCAATAATTCCCTGTCTCTCTCCCTGAAGGTTCTTTTTTTCTGGTTTAGCAGTTCCTTCAGGTCAGTGGTAATTTAGGGTTTGTTATTGGGGAAGCATCTCACTGTTCTGGTGGGGATGATGTTGTTTACACAGAAGTTTATATAGTCGGTCACACACTCAGTCATGGCAGTGATGTCCTCTCCATGTGGCTGGCACAGTGTATCCCAGTCTGTAGCCTCAAAACAACCCCACAGGGCTTCTTCAGCTTCCGTTGACCATTTTCTCACTGTTCACTTTATTGCAGGTTGCCTCTGAACAAGGGGTTTATATTTTGAGCAGAGAAACACAAGATTGTGATCTGATTTGCCAAGAGGGGGTCTTGCTTTAGCGATGTATGATTCCTTGACATTTGCATAAAACAAGTCCAGCGTTTTGTTTTCTCTGGTAGAGCAGCTGGCAAACTGTTGGAATGTCGGAAGTGTAGCAGAGAGAGAGGCATGATTAAAATCCCCAGATATTGCAATAAATGCACTAGGGTGTTGTGTCTGTAGCTTAGCAACCTTGGAGCTGATGATATCACACGCAGTCTCTGCAACAGCATTGGGTTAAATGTAAACAGTTGCCAAAATAACACTGGTGAACTCTCTTGGCAAATAATATGGACGACAACTTAGGGCTAACAGTTGAATATCTGGACTGCAGAGACGACACTTCACAGTAACATGTCCAGGAT
>NW_023628604.1:0-1019 GCF_014905685.2 Nematolebias whitei | reverse complement strand
GAGTCGGGGATATGATCCTGCAGCCATGTCTCAGTGAAACACATAATGTATGGATACATGCACCTCACAGATCCATGAAGCCAACTATGGCGTCCCCCAAGGCTCTATTTTAGGCCCCCTACTTTTTAATTTGTACATGTTGCCGCTTGGTGGAGTCATCAGGAGACATGGGATAAGTTTCCACAGTTATGCTGATGACACACAGCTATACATCTCATTATCTCATGATGACCCCCGGCCAATCACTGCACTTTTTAACTGCATTTTAGACATAAAGTCCTGGATGGCACAAAACTTTCTCCAGCTAAACCAGGACAAAACTGAAGTTTTAATTATTGGACCGGAGGTTCAAAAAGAAAATACAATTCAGAAATTACAATCTCTGTCTTTAAAACCTTCCAAAAAGTAAGAAGCCTGGGGGTTCTTTTTGCCTTTGAGCTTACTTTTATTCCACATATCAAACATATAGTCAAAACAGAATTTTACCATCTAAAAAATATGGCCAGAGTCTGCCCTCTTCTCTCTTTCACTAATACTGAGACTTTGATGCACGCTTTTATATCTAGCCGTTTAGACTACTGTAATGCACTGCTTTCTGGACTCCCTAAGAAAAATGTATCCAACCTTCAGCTGTTACAAAACTCTCCTGCTCGTGTGTTAACCAAGACCAGAAGGCAGGCTCATATTACACCTGTTTTAAAATCATTGCATTGGCTCCCTGTGCGCCTCAGGGTTGATTTTAAGATTATTTTAATGGTTTTTAAATGTCTCAATGGTCTCGCACCATCTTTTCTTGCAGAGCTGCTATTACCCTATGAACCCCCGCAGACACTAAGGTCCTCTGGCACTGGACTACTAACAGTTCCAATAGTCAGAACTCACACTTACAGTGAGGCTTCTTTTCCAGTACTATGGCCCCCGTCTGTGGAATAGTCTGCCGGAGAACCTGAGGGCCGCAGAGAATGTTGTTGTTTTTAAGAGCAGGCTCAAGACCCATCTTTTTAACTGTATTTCCTAAA
>NW_023628603.1:0-2162 GCF_014905685.2 Nematolebias whitei | reverse complement strand
CGCATGCACGGAGAGAACATGCAAACTCCACCCAGAAAGGTCCCTGGACCAGGGTTTGAACCAGGGACCTGCTCGCTGAGAGGCAGCAGCTCTACCAGTTGCGCCACCGTGCTGCCCACTGATGAAGTCTTCCGGAGGAAAAACTAAACGTTTTCTTATAAAAAAGAAACTGTTCAGATGACAGGATTTAACTTTTTTATGATTTAATTATTGTACTTTGCACCTGTCATATGCAAATGCTATTTGTGTCCATGTTGCATGGTGATAATAGCTATGGTTTGGCATCATTTTCATCCCCACCCTCAACTTCTCTCTGATTTTAGAAACTGTAACAGCCTCCAGAGTTGGAAGAACGAAGGTAGGAGATGGGCTTTCTGGCAAGTATCATTCCCCAGGTGAGTATGAGATGAGGGTAGACAGAGGGAGATGTCTGCCTACGGTTTCAGAGAAGCTCCAGGAGGGGTTTCCACCCATCGTTGCAGCGCAGCTAACAGCAGGTAGCCACCGGCAAACTGCCCGGCTCCCTGGAATCTAGATGGATAGGTGATAGATGCAACACTGGCAGATGTACACATACTGTATGTGCAAACACATCTCACCGTGGTGCACATGGATCAACACAAGCAGTAACAGTTTATTTTCACATCAGGAAAGAAAAGACTACATGTATACACAATGTTTGATGCGCTGTTAATGCAAGAAGTCAGAAGATTAGAAAAAATTATTCCAAACTTTGGTCCTATCTGTGCAGTATGATGCAAAGTTTTAAAGTGCGCTCTCAGGACATTATTACCTGCAGTGTTCCCTCAATGAGGACTGAACTAGGCAAAAGGGCCTTCTCCTACTCTGCTCCTGTTTCCTGGAATACCTTACAAAAACATTTGAAGCTCTCGACCTTGACCTCTAAGTGGCTTTAAGAATCTGTTGGACTCCTGGCAGGGACCAATGCAGACATGTTCCTGTTTTTAGTTTTCTACATTCGCCTTAGAATCTAGCTGTTTTTTTTTTTTGTTTGTTACCTTTTTCTTTTAGCCATCCTATTTGTAAAAACAAACCAAAAAAAAAAAACCTGCAGTATGACTTTTTATAATTGTTTATTGTTGTTGCTGTTGTCCATTGTTGTCATCTTTCTTTGTTGAAATCAGGTCTCTCTTTTAAATGAGTCCTCGAGGCTCAATGGGATTACCTGTCTAAATAAAGGTTGAATGAAATAGTCCGAAACCTACAGTAAATGCTCAGCCTCAACCGGCAGAATGGCTGAGTTCAGTCGATCCCAGCACCTCTCTGTTTTCACCTCAGTACTCCTCAGCAGGAAAAGCCCAGCATGCTGTTTAAATTTGGATCACGCCATCTTAGTTCCGGCTCGACATACCACATTTAGACGCGACTCTGACGCACTTTAAAAAGACTTTGCAGTACTTAGCGTAGCATCATATTGAAGTGCAAGATCAGCTCAGAGCATTTTTATTTTATTGCTAGAATAAAGGAAGAATCACTTGTGTCAATCAGTGTTGATGGACCGCGGCTGAACAGTATTAAAGGTTTTGGAAATGCTAGTGGACAATTCAAAACAGTGATATTACAATATAATACAATACAAAACTGAAATATTTAAAAAACAACTACATTTTTGTCTAAAATATAAAAAACACAGACATATTGCAGAAGCAAATTATTTACAAAAAAAACTGTCATCAGTGGCAACGTGTCCAAACTAACCAGCTTGAAAAATAACGTTTTAGATTAGCAAAACCTAAATCTGTTCATTATTTATTAATTACAGAAATCCTCAAACATGTGGATAATGTATACATAAATCTCTAACCAGGAAAATCACTGTTAAAAAAAAAAAAAAAAAAGAAAAATCACTGTAATGCCACTTTAATTGTTAATATGTGACTTATCTGTGCTGCTGATTTCTTGCTCACTGCAGACTCATGTTCAGGCTGCTGTTTAGAATCTAGCTGTTTTTTGTTACTTTTCTTTTTTTAGACATCCTATTTGTAAAAAAAAAAAAAAATCTGTATCCCTTTTTATAACTGTCTATTGTTGTCACTGTTGTCGCTGTTGTCCATTGTTGTCATCTTTCTTTGTTGAAATCAGGTCTCTCTTGTAAATGAGTCCTTGAGGCTCAATGGGATTTACCTGTCTAAATAAAGGTT